>NC_086321.1:376267992-376450492 GCF_036172605.1 Pelobates fuscus
CAGTAATGTGTCTGAGTGTATAACAGAGCTCCACAGCAATAATACTCCCAGTAATGTGTCTGAGTGTATAACAGAGCTCCACAGCAATAATACTCCCAGTAATATGTCTGAGTGTATAACAGAGCTCCACAGTAATAATACTCCCAGTAATGTGTCTTAGTGTATAACAGAGCTCCACAGTAATAATACTCCCAGTAATGTGCCTGAGTGTATAACAGAGCTCCACAGCAATAATACTCCCAGTAATGTGTCTTAGTGTATAACAGAGCTCCACAGTAATAATACTCCCAGTAATGTGTCTGAGTGTATAACAGAGCTCCACAGCAATAATACTCCCAGTAATGTGTCTTAGTGTATAACAGAGCTCCACAGTAATAATACTCCCAGTAATGTGCCTGAGTGTATAACAGAGCTCCACAGCAATAATACTCCCAGTAATGTGTCTGAGTGTATAACAGAGCTCCACAGCAATAATACTCCCAGTAATGTGTCTGAGTGTATAACAGAGCTCCACAGCAATAATACTCCCAGTAATGTGTCTGAGTGTATAACAGAGCTCCACAGCAATAATACTCCCAGTAATGTGTCTGGGTGTATAACAGAGCTCCACAGCAATAATACTCCCAGTAATGTGTCTGAGTGTATAACAGAGCCCCACAGCAATAATACTCCCAGTAATGTGACTGAGTGTATAACAGAGCTCCACAGCAATAATACTCCCAGTAATGTGACTGAGTGCATAACAGAGCCCCACAGCAATAATACTCCCAGTAATGTGTCTGAGTGTATAACAGAGCCCCACAGCAATAATACTCCCAGTAATGTGTCTGAGTGTATAACATAGCTCTACAGCAATAATAGTCCCAGTAATGTGTCTGAGTGTATAACAGAGCTCCACGGCAATAATACTCCCAGTAATGTGTCTGAGTGCATAACAGAGCTCCACAGCAATAATACTCCCAGTAATGTGTCTTAGTGTATAACAGAGCTCCACAGCAATAATACTCCCAGTAATATGTCTGAGTGTATAACAGAGCTCCACATCAATAATACTCCCAGTAATGTGTCTGAATGTATAACAGAGCTCCATATCAATAATACTCCCAGTAATGTGCCTGAGTGTATAACAGAGCTCCACAGTAATAATACTCTCAGTAATGTGTCTGAATGTATAACAGAGCTCCATATCAATAATACTCCCAGTAATGTGCCTGAGTGTATAACAGAGCTCCACAGAAATAATACTCCCAGTAATGTGTCTGAGTGTATAACAGAGCTCCATAGTAATAATACTCCCAGTAATGTGTCTGGGTGTATAACAGAGCTCCACAGCAATAATACTCCCAGTAATGTGTCTGAGTGTATCACAGAGCTCCACAGCAATAATACTCCCAGTAATGTGTCTGTGTGTATAACAGAGCTCCACAGCAATAATACTCCCAGTAATGTGTCTGAGTGTATTACAGAGCTCCACAGCAATAATACTCCCAGTAATGTGTCTGAGTGTATAACAGAGCTCCACAGCAATAATACTCCCAGTAATGTGTCTGAGTGTATAACAGAGCTCCACAGTAATAATACTCCCAGTAATGTGTCTGAGTGTATAACAGAGCTCCACAGCAATAATACTCCCAGTAATGTGTCTGAGTATATAACAGAGCTCCACAGCAATAATACTCCCAGTAATGTGTCTGAATGTATAACAGAGCTCCACAGCAATAATACTCCCAGTAATGTGTCTAAGTGTATAACAGAGCTCCACAGCAATAATACTCCCAGTAATGTGTCTGGGTGTATAACAGAGCTCCACAGCAAAAATACTCCCAGTAATGTGTCTGAGTGTATAACAGAGCCCCACAGCAATAATACTCCCAGTAATGTGTCTGAGTGTATAACAGAGCTCCACAGCAATAATACTCCCAGTAATGTGTCTGTGTGTATTACAGAGCTCCACAGCAATAATACTCCCAGTAATGTGTCTGAGTGTATAACAGAGCCCCACAGCAATAATACTCCCAGTAATGTGTCTGAGTGTATAACAGAGCTCCACAGCAATAATACTCCCAGTAATGTGTCTGAGTGTATAACAGAGCTCCACAGCAATAATACTCCCAGTAATGTGTCTGAGTGTATAACAGAGCCCCACAGCAATAATACTCCCAGTAATGTGTCTGAGTGTATAACAGAGCTCCACAGCAATAATACTCCCAGTAATGTGTCTGAGTGTATAACAGAGCCCCACAGCAATAATACTCCCAGTAATGTGTCTGGGTGTATAACAGAGCCCCACAGCAATAATACTCCCAGTAATGTGTCTGAGTGTATAACAGAGCTCCACTGCAATAATACTCCCAGTAATGTGTCTGAGTGTATTACAGAGCCCCACAGCAATAATACTCCCAGCAATGTGTCTGAGTGTATAACAGAGCCCCACAGCAATAATACTCCCAGTAATGTGTCTGAGTGTATAACAGAGCCCCACAGCAATAATACTCCCAGTAATGTGTCTTTAAACTACAATGTAGGTGTTTAGAACTCAGTCTGTGTCAATAAGATACATTGTTCTTATTCTAAATTACATTTTAGTTGCATAAATTATTAATGTCACCTAAAATTTCTCAGCCCTGCTCCTGGTCACACTCACACTCAGAACAGCACTGTCCCCTGACCACACTCTCACTCAGAAGAGCCCCCCTGTCCTTGGCCACACCCCCACTCACACTCAGAATAGCACTGTCCCCTGGCCACACCCCCACTCACACTCAGAATAGCACTGTCCCCTGGCCACACACGCATTCACACTCAGAACAGCACGGTCCCTTGACCACACTCACACTCAGAAGAGCCCTGTCCTTGGCCACACCCCCTCTCACACTCAGAACAGCACTGTCCCCTGACCGGACACCTGCTTAACACCTAAAATTAAAGCGTCCCTGTTTGTGTGTTTGCAATTGTGTTCGTGCGTGATACAAAATATACACATTATGTGTGTTTTCTTGTAAAAATGTCAAAACCACCAAAATCTGCTCATGTGCTACTTACAGCTATCTCAAAGCTTTCTATAGCAGCCACTCATATGTAAGGTAGACTCTGCCACAGTCATAAAAACATGAATGACTCTACTTATTGAATTTAGTACATATTGTCAAGGTTGCTTCTATTAACTTGCATAAGGAGATTCCTTTATTTCAGGAATGAAACTACTTGCGACCTTGTAATGGTTACTTTGCAGCTTTCACTAGAAAACAGAGAACGTTCTGTGCATTTCATTTGGTCAGCAGGTTTGAACAATTGACCGAGACTGCCGGTGAAAGTCTCACGGGTGCGTTATATAATCTCTTCACCTCGTTTCTGTTAGTTTTCATGTTTGTCATTTATTTGCCGTTGTCACTGTAAAATGCAGAATATGTTGGTGTAATTAAGGATAATAACGAATGTTTTGCTTTTGTATCCCATACAGCGCGGTGGGCGGCGTCTTGCTGCGCATTGTAAACTATATTGCAAGGTGTGATCGATATTACGCTGCACGGGACTCCGAATCTCATGGCGGCGTTCAGGCCTCTGACCGCCTGGTTTATTATGTCTCCAAACTCCGTCGTTGCCATTATTTTCCCGTAGTACACAGTTCACCGCTATGTTTCCTATGTATGTGTTTTATATACTCTAACTCTCGAGTCCAGCTACTGCAGAACCTCTTTAAAAGCAGACTGACTTACTGGTTTTATTGCTGCTGGGATCCTTCACAAACCAAGCACAAAATAGTTTCACCTAATATTTTATTATTATTATTTATTTAAAAGGGGTATTCCCTAGCTCGGAGTAATGGCAGATTTATTTTACATTCTATTATAAAATAGTTTTTCTCTTGGTATAGGACAGTATGTTGTCGTTCCCCCCAAAAAAATGTTTCATATTTGGAAATAAATGTATTGATGAGTTCGGGGATTTTTTTTAGGGATAATTTGATCCATTCTGATCAGAAAAGCTTCAATCACAGTGTTATTTGATCTGGGTAACGTTACTAGTCTGTTTTAATCTGGTCTGTGAACAGTTAACGGTGCTAGCCGGCTCTGTTTGACAGTGTGTGCTGATCACGTCCTCTCTAGTGTCTATTTCTAGTTTGTACAGGGAGAAAAATTGCCAGAAAAGAGAAACTCCTCACCACAATGAGTCATAATCAGGCAAATCCACCCCAGGCGTGATCTGTGGCCGGAGACGACCATGTCACGGTCACAAAGCTGCTGACAGAGCAAATATCAACACAGGATTGGAAACTGAAACCCTGGAGGTTTGGAAGACGGCTACTCTGGCAACTCTCAGCCACAACAGCACTAAACTGTAAAGCACACAACTGATCTTTAAAGATTCTAAAAATGGCTAAAATGTATTTTTGGATCCATTCCATGATGATTGACAGCATTCACCCAGTGTTATCTTTTTAATTTAAAATATATTGTGAGTGTTCTGGGAGCACTGTTAATTTGCCTCTGTCCTAACCAGCGCTACAATAAATATCAACGTTTCATTAACGTTTCCCCCGGTGAGCATATTACGGATTGCAGCGGCCGGTGACTGTTTAATAGCCTACGACTTTGAATTGGGGTATTACATGGATTCCACGAGCTGTGATATGTGGACTCTGAAATATAACTGTTGCCAATATGATATACTATAAAAAAAAAAAAAAATAGATACTTCAACAGTCAACAAATCACTGTCCCCAGTGTGCTGCATCACTGGAAATGGCTTTTAGATCATTTATTTAATGCCCTTGTGTACGGCCGGATTAAGAACCTATTGGGCCTGGTGCTGATAATTACAATGGGCCTAAATACAGAATCTTATCACGTCTCCCAATTGTCCCGATTTTGGCAGGACAGTCCCGGTTTTCGGGTCTTGTCCAGAGAATTGTCTAGAACAGCGGTTCCCAAAATGTATATTCCAGATGTTGTAGAACTACAACTCCCATGAAGCTTTGCATACCTTTAAAATGACAAAGCCTCATGGTAACTGTAGTTTTAAAACATCTGGGGAATCTACCTTTTGAGCACCCTGGTGTAGAACAATAGGTTGTGCTCGTGTCAGGGCACTAGGACACTGCAGGGAGTACTGAGACAGTACTTCCTGCCTGACCTGCCCTCAGTAGGCCAGCCTGAGAAATGGACAGGTAGCCTAATGTGTATTCACATCAGGCTGACCTGCCAGTAACTCAGGTAGACCCGCCCCCTTCTCGGGTGAATATGGCCTTTTGGGGTGGAGTTAGTGACATAATTGCCTTACTGGCCCATCCCCTTTACCTCCCTCGCACCGGCGGATGTATGTTATCAACAGAAAGTATGAAAACAATCATATCTCCCAAGTGTCATGTATCTGGTAAAGGGAAACTCACAGGGTGCAGCTGTAAGAAAACACAATCCCAAGGCTAATCTCTAGCTTTCATCTCTCAAGCAAATTCCATACACCCTAACAGCAGCGTCCAGTGAAGCAGGACGTCAGCTGTCGGGGGTAAAAGGGTGGGCCACGAACGCAAATCATGTAACCGGTACCAGAAAACAGGGGCAAGTCTCCCCAAAGAATTAGGTCACCCTGGCGTGAATACATATCATCAGACTGCCTGCCAATCACGCAGTCAGGCCAACTAAGGGCGTACTATGCAGACAGCACTCTGCGTCTAACTAATCGCTCGCTCTGCACTTTCTGGGGACTGTACCCCTGCACTAGCTTGTCCTCTCCTTCGCTTCTTACTAGCAGGCAGACACTCCTGGTATACAGTCTGGGACAGAGAAAAGCTGTATATAGTGAGTGTAGAAGAAAGGGAACATGCCACAGTGTTAGAGAGAGTAAAGCAGAACAATTACATAATGCGCAAAGTCAGCTTTACCTTCACTAATTTATAGACAGCCAGTCCATACAAATTTTGTTCCACTAAATCCCTCTTAAGTTTCCATACTTAATTCCCTCTCCACAAAGCAAGAACATGTGAAAAGTAAAAATAAAAAATTTTCTATGTATATATATATTTTTAAATCAATGTACCTAGTCCTTGTGCATGGACCTGGAGCTTCAGCTCCTTCAGCCCCTATGTTAATCCAGCCCTGCACCTATGCAGTGCTAAACTCCCTATTGCTGAATGCTATCAATACCAAAGTCAGCCACTAGGAGGAGTCCAGAGTCAGCTCATGGTTGCTTTCTCTGCTCATTTTGACACAAGCCCAGATCTCCTGCAGAGCAGTTACAGCTCCGGGCCCCATTTCCAATCAATCAGGAACATAATGCAGTAAGAAACAGACTAGAACAGGGGTGGGGAACCTTTCGGCGCTCCAGATGTTTTGAACTAAATCTGTCATAATGCTCTTACAGCCGTAATGCTAGCAAAGCATCAAGGGAGATGTAGTCCACAACGTCTGGAGGGCCGAAGATGGTTGCCGTAAAATATGCATCTGTAAATACGACTGGGGTTTTCCACAAATTTAAATCTCAGTAGCAAAACTGACTCAAAATTAGCTGAAATTACAGACAAGGTGGGTTTTTCCTTTCAGAGTCAGTTTGTGAAAATGCAGAGTGAATATCTGTAATTTCTCAGTCCTATTTCTTTGGTCAGGAACTCCGCGCACGTCCTTATTTTGGTATTTTATTCATGAAAGAGAGAGTCTACGCCGTGTCCTCAGTTAAACTGGAACAGTAGTTTATTTGTGATTTCCCCCATAATGAATTAATTACTTGTGGTCTGGTGAATATAAATGCAGTTATTCAGCAAAGTGGGAATTTCGCTATTTTTTTTTTCCCCCAGTTTGACTCTACTGGTCTAAACTTTGAAATTTACGTTCAATTCCTGACAATTCACACTTTTTTAGTGCATAACCAGGATTGTGTTGGTGCAAATCGGAGCTTCCTGTTTCCCGAATTCTCCATCAAATATATTGAATAGTAAAGGGGACCCATCAATTCCTCATATATTTATCTATTACATTGTGCTATCCCTTTTAAGGTACACTTGAAACACCCAAAGCACTGCAGCTTGCAGATTTTAATACAAATTGTCACATTTATAAATGAACATAGTTACACCCACCTGGCTGTCAATCAGATAGCTGGTCCTTTACTTCCTGGTTTGAAAGAGCTCGTGCCTCACAATGACGTCTCATTTAACTGCATTGGGAAGTCTGTGATTGGACAGTCACAGAAAGTCTGGGTGGGGTTAGAAGGGCAGGATTTTATTTTATTTTTTTAAATATCCTTATTGAAAAATGCAGCAATAAATGCGTACATGTTTTCATAGGGGGTGTATCTACTGAATTGTAAAAAAAAAACAAGAAAAAACTTGGGTGTGATCTTTTAACTCCTTAAGGACCAAACTTCTGGAATAAAATGGAATCATGACATGTCACACACGTCATGTGTCCTTAAGGGGTTAAAGGACCACTATAGTGCCAGGAAAACAAACTTGTTTTCCTGGCACTATAGTGTTAATTGGTCCCCCCACACCCTCATGGCCCCCCTGCCGCCGGGCTCTAGGGGGAGGAAGGGGTTAAATTCTTACCTTTCTCCACCGCCGGTCTCCCTCGGCGCTGGGAACTCTCCTCCTCCTTCCGACGTCATCAGCTGAATGCGCATGCGCGGCAAGAGCCACGCGCATTCAGTCAGTCAATAGGAAAGCATTCTCAATGTTTTCCTATGGACACTGGCGTCTTCTCACTGTGAAAATCACAGTGAGTAGCGCGGAAGCGCCTCTAGCGGCTGTCAATGAGACTGCTGATTTTCGGGGTTTATCCCCGGTTAATGCCTAAATTCAGGCACTACCACGCTCTGTTTTACTTGGGGGTGATAAGCTGAACCTGTAGACCCCTAACTTGAGCTCCCAAGTCATCGGGAATCAGTGGAGGCGCACCGGGGCCTACAGACGATTGGACTGCAGGAAGGCAGACGATTTCCCTGCTCCTTAGGTTGCTCCTCCTCTTGACTGGTGGGGATTATCCCTGTCACCACTGGACTGACTCACCTTAATCCTCTGTGCCTCAAAAGCAACTCACTATAATTACCTACACGCAGTGGATAAAACTAAAATGGCAGATGGGCCTCTGACGGGACACATGATCTGTGGTGACTTCACTAGATGCCTCCTACGAAACCTAGACCAATTTTCACAGCGTTCTGGGCTAGGCTGGAGAGGCGAGTTGCAGCTTCTCACCGACCGCTTACGGAGAAAAGCTGGCGGGGCGACCAGGGCTGTCGATAATATGAATAGGACTCTGGGCAAAGCATTTTCTTGGCCCCCCTGGGCCTTGCCCCCCCCCCCCCCCCCCCCCCCCCCCCCCAATCACACTTTTCAGCCCGATGCAGTGGGGGAACTAAAGTAGAAAGATTCAAAACATACTTACACGGCCATATATACTGACACATACACACACACAAATATATACTGACAGACATATTGACACACATTCAGACATACTGACACACACACATACACTGACAGATATACTGACACACACACATACATATACTAACAGAAATACTGAAACACACAGACATACACTGACAGACGTATTGACACACACAGACATACTGACACATACAGACACACTGTATGTCTTTATATCTGTCAGTGTGTGTGTAAGTATGTCTGACACACACACAGACATACTGACACACATGCTACATTTGGAGGGTGGTTTCCCTGGGGTCCAGTGGCAGACGGAGGCAGTTGGGAGTTATCTTCTGGAACTCCCCTCCTCCCGCGCGGCTCTGATCTCCGGTGGGAGGAAGTGCCGCGCGGCACTCACTTTCTCCCAGCCGGCTGCCGAACAGGAAGCGGCCCGGTCGCACTGTTCAGGCACAACGCCCCTGCTAAAATATGCCCCCCCGGTTGGCCCTTAGTGCCTGGGCCACCTTGGGGGCCTCCTTAGTGTGCAGGCTGGTGCAGCTCTGTGCACTGCCTGGTCCATGGGGCCCCCCAGGAGCAACTGGGCCCGGGTAAGCTGGCCCGTTTTCCCCGCATTAAAGACTGCCCTGGGGGCGACGGCCGAAGGTCAGGTGAGCATCCACAGGACACAAATAACCAACAAGCCCCAGCTACTCTTCTCTCAGTCCCGCCAAGGCCTACTGGGGGCATGACTCCCAAGCATTCACCACACCAGCATGGGTCGGATACATGCATGACCAGGACCAGCTGTTATTTCCCACACAGGGAGGACTGGGCTGTTCTGGCACCACGCGTCCGCAGCCAGATGGCTTATGAGCATGCCTGGGGTTCCACCCAGAGTCAGTCTCCTGAGACCACTGAATTAGTCGTATTGCCTTGTTTTATTATGTTTATATTGCTTCATTCCCCTTTCTCATATATTGTTTAGTGAGCCAAATTGCCTCTGAGTGCAGTCACAGTGGTAACTTTAGTTGTCTACAGCAAGCCTAGTCGTTAACCAGTAACTTCAATTTTCTTTTCCTCAATAAGCATGTTTCATGGCCTCTACAGAACGGTCAGCTCATCCCAATTGTCTAATTGTCATTACCGACATGTATTCCATGTTTTCCCCAAGCATTTTCTAACTTTGCAGACACGTTTACCCAACATGAAACCCTACAGTTCAGAAAGTGCAGTTTAGCATGACGTACTAGGCTACGGCTATAAGCATGTTTTATTATATTGTTCCTTTACTGATATTAATCGCTATGTCTAACTTGCCTCTTGTGTCTACCTGCTTAATTTAACCCAACGTTTTAGACATATATTCCTATCCTGAATTTATTACATCATATAATTAGTGCTGTTATATTGAAATGACACAAATCTACGCTAACATGTATTTTGAGTTGCCTGTTATCGCTGTTGGGGCATTGCGGCCTTGTCTGTACTCACCTTTATGCACGGCAACAATAAAGAATTCAATATTTATTTATTTTTTAAAGCAAACGTAGAAATCAACACCACGTGTAATTATTGTCCTGGAACTGAGAGCCTCCGTTTTGGCTCCTTGTTAGTTGGCACAGAGAGAGGAGGTTAAATCATTTTCCTTGAATGCGGCCCAGTCTGTGCCAGGACTGAACGAGTTTGTGGTGTCAGTTGCTAAAATTTTAACTTAATAAAGAAGGATCATATAAAAAGGTAAAACACGTTCTAGGTGATAATCAAGGTTTTACCGAGACGTCACAGTTCCCCTTTAAATGGTCTGGAGTACTTTAACGTAAGATTGCTGATACTGGATTTTGTTGCCTCGCATGACATTCACGTGAGTGCACGATGAGCTTTTACTTTCCATACACATCAGAAACATGAGAACCGGTTTGTTTTTCTGCTTTTTAAGACTTATTTTTCAAGTTCAATGAAAAACCACAAACTCTGTGTCAGCTGCAGAAAATGAAAGGCGAGCAGTGAGGAGGGGGGGGGGGGGGGGTGAGGAAAATATCACATATTTGCAGATCTTTTGATCTTGGTCAGACAGTTTAGATTCTTAGAATGTTGGTGTACGGAGACGGGTTATTATTAAAACAAATGAAAATTGTGAATGCCATGCTATTTGCTCAATGGTTTCACTCCAGCACAACCTGGTCCTCTTAAAAGCCTCAAAGTGACATTAAATCATATTCAATACTTAGTGACATGGTCACATTAATATTTCTGTATGTTGGTTTTAAAAATGTTTTGCTTTTACTTTTGTTTAAAAGGAACATTCCAGACACACCAAACAAGTCAACGGTTTATAAAAATGGCAATAGAAATCATCTCTTTTTAAGAAAACTCCTCCCTGAACCTTTGTTCCTCTTCCATTAATTCCACAGAACTAACGGAAGCGGTAAGCACATTGGGCAAGAGCACGCTTGCCTTCCCCCGTGGTACAGCTCACTGCGCACTGCACACTGCGTGGCCTTGCACTGCAAACTTTACGATATGCCAATTCAAGATTTCTTTTAGAGAAGGGTTATGCAGACCTCAGGGAAATTAAAAGAAAAAAAGCATGGCAGTGCCACTTCGAGGAATTAGTGACGGTCTGTCTGGTAGCCACAGGAGGCATTCCTTAAACATCGTCATGTCTCCAACGTAGTGATGTCTTACGTTGTCTCAGAAAAGAGTTTGCATCTATGCATCAAAATCACTGCAATTCTTAGAATGTCTCTTTAATCTTTTGATAATAAACCTCCAAAAAAGTGGGATAGAAATCTTTTATACATAACATCAGGGCCAGCACAGGCGGACAGCTTAGGGCGAACTGACCAGGGGGAACAATGTCCAGGTGAACGCTACATGTAGCGTGGCCGCGAAGACTGATGAAGGATCTTCTACTCAGTTTGACAGTCCAGAAGATCCTCTATCACAGTCTGCATGGCCATGCTAGAAGGAGAAAGGGGAGCAGAGACCACAAGGGAGGGAAAGATGCACAAAGGGGAAAAATGGGAGTAAGACATTCCACAAGAAGTGGTAAGAAAAACAAAAAGGGGGTTTGGCCTGTCTAGCCAAGAATCCTCGC
Source organism: Pelobates fuscus (assembly GCF_036172605.1). NCBI lineage: Eukaryota > Metazoa > Chordata > Amphibia > Anura > Pelobatidae > Pelobates > Pelobates fuscus. The sequence goes on from NC_086321.1 coordinate 376,279,455, forward strand.
ACCGACCTTGCATAACTTTATTAGACAGGTAGTATAGTTAAAAAAACATATACCAGTGAGGGCGCCACAGTCACAAACGTGTGTATATAGTTACCATACGTGTAGTTGGAATAAACATATATGTAATCCAACTACACGTATGGTAACTATATACACACGTTTGTGGGGCCCTCACTGGTATATTTTTAACTATACTACCTGTCTACTTCTGTGTCTTTCCGGGATTTGGAAGTGATCCCCTTATTTGAGTGGCTAGCCTGCACTGTTTCTGCACTTTCTCCCATATACCGTTTTTTGTATACAGTTATTGCATAACTTTATGCCATGGACACTACTCCAGCCCCATTGTAAGTGTGAGAAATAAAACAGGACACCGGCACAATGTTTAGCATTTATTAGCTACAGTAAGCAGTGCGTTAATCTGCCGGGCTGTAGCGAAACAAAGAATTAAGAATGATAAATTAACATAAGATTTAATTGTGTCACGTGCATTTTGTGGGGATTTCCCCGTTGCAGGAATAAATTCTTTGGAACAAATAAAGAAAGATATAAACAACAAATATAAAGCAAAGCCCCAAAAAAAAGAAAAAAGAAAAAAAAGATATTATTTACATTATTTTTTTATAAATAGGATAAGGTAACACTGTTTCACTGCACAGGCCCTCGTATAAGAGCAAGTACCAAGAAATCGGACTAAAAAGGAAATATTTTACATTAAAAAAAGCAAAAATATTTACTTCCGTTAGAAAAAGACCTAGACAATGGCTTTATTTATGCACCGTTAAGAGGTCCCTCCTGCTCTCTGCTCTGCTGGTTAACGTACACCAAGACTAACCCGCACCTAGGGGAAGGAACAAGCCCGTATTTTGGTAAATAAACGGTTCCTTTTTAACCCCTTTCAGCAGTCTATATCTTCAGAGGCAACAGGAGCAGCACAAGGTCCTCTAAGCAGCAATGGTTAGAAGATTCTCAACGTACTAATTCCTTCCATTTTGAATGGGCCTGACCTATGACTTTAGGAACACCTACTATTGCTGGCACTCAATGAGTTCTCCAGGTACTATCCAGGACATGGAGAAAATTCTGGGATATCTCTTGGACCCTGGGAAGATCTCTGAATATCCGGAAGGTACACTTTGGACTGAGACACATGGCTGTTCTCCCTACTTAATAGACTCAGATTAAAGGAAGGGAACCTGGCAGAAATATGGTTTGTCTGCCGCGGTATACACGTAATAGTGGCCCCCAGACTATAGTAATAGTGGCCTCCAGGTTGTAACAGTAAATGGAATGTGACAGTATAGGGATCCAGTACATCTATCGCTGCACTAGGGGCCCACGTAAGGCAGAGGGAAGAGTGGAACGAGAAGATTTCCACTCTGGCTGTAGCTCCATGGGCCAACGTCATTATTACAGTGCTGAAAGAGCTAAGAGTCAATCACACGAACAGGTGGAAGAGGCACGGTCTGCGGAGGAGCACCACCAGCTAACATGGTCCTAATGTCGCTTGGTTGAAGACACTTTCTTTTTTCGCGCAGCCAACATCTCATAGAACGGATCCCTGCTGATGGCAGCCCTGCGGGAGAGAAATTCAAGGAATTTTTTTTTTTTAACAGGGCAAAAACACAAACAAGGCAGCAGTTAAGAGCTTATACATATTATTAGAGCAAAAATGAGGACCATGTAAATGACAACAATCACACACATCCTAGAACGAGGCACATGACATGACCACAAACGGGGCATGGACAATACCATAAGAGAGAAATCACACGCAGATCCTTATTATAACATTTGCCTTTTAAATTCCAGCATCTTTGAGTCTAGCAAATAAAGTAAACATGCACCATAGAGTTAATCGTGCTACCAGGGACAAAAGCCTTTTCTGTACATCGTAATGAAAAAAAATTCTATACAGAGACTCACTTAACCCCTTAAGGACCAAACTTCTGGAATAAAAGGGAATCATGACATGTCACACACGTCATGTGTCCTTAAGGGGTTAATCAACGTTTTTCACAATGTGAATTGTCAAGAATTAAAATTTTAGGGTAAAATAGCCAAATTTAATTATTTTTGCATATTTATTTATTATGACCTGAAACTGAAAATCCACTTTGAATTCTTGACAATTCACAGTTTAACTCTGAAAATGTCGCTTCACCTAAATCATTCCTAAAACTGGTTAGTAACAGAGTCGCTACCAGAGGCACTGGAGAAACTCCAGCACATTTCCTGGTAGGTATGTAGACAAAGCCCTTACCTGTTTTTTTTATCTTACAAGTGACAACATAATGGGCAAACACAATAGCAGATAAACTAGTCTAAAAACAGGTCCAACTTTTCCAAGAATTCACTTACTTTATACACTTCATCCACTCGTCCTTCTCTTCGGGTGTGGGGGCAGAGATCCGATACACTGTGTGGTTTCCCTCCACTACACGTCCATCAGCCTCAGTCTTGCACGCCTTGATGACTTGGTCCTTGTTATCCGGAATATACAGCTCAAAGCAGTTCTAAGGAAGAGGACGAGGGACAAAGGTCACAAAAAGTAATGTTTGGAAAGACATGAGCAGGGAACAAAGGGTGGAAGCACGGAAATATTCCAGGGTGGGATTAGCAGAGCTTCACAGGAAGCGAATGAAAGAAAGCTGTATAGAACAAATGATAGGGGGAGGAGAATAGAGGATAAAAGTTACCTAGGGGGCAGTATATCCTGTGATTGTATTGGATAAACCTAACCAGCTGCTGATCTTTGAGGCTCTCGGGGTTCTAAGCAGACAGTACAGTTGTTTGAAATCTAGCAGTTTAACATGTCAGGCGGCTGCTGTACAGACTGTATGAAAGATGTAACTCTCAGACTTGGCGTCCTAAATGGGGCTATATTAGGGCCTGCGCCCATGCTGCAAATCTCAGGATCACATTTAGAAAGTTAGAGAATGCACATTTATAGGACCACTGCCTTTAATGTAATTAGTCTCTTGTCACAATGTGTTTTACAAATAGCACAATGTAGCGATCAATGCATCAATTCTGAGTATTTCTGTCCAAGTGGATGCTGCCATTCCATTCTAATCTACCCCTAGCCCCAATAATCACTCACAGTCTTCTTTGAGTCGTCCACTTCTCGGATGCTGAGATTTTCTAAAGGAATTATCCCTCGTGGCTCTTTATCCTGGTGGAGAAAGCAGTGTTTTTAAGCACATTTACTGTACCTCTTCCTTCCACTATCCACAGACTAATACAATTACTGGGCAACTATGAATGTGCACTGACACCGGCCAAACCAGAAACCGATATCCAGAGTGTAAAATGATTCAGCTCATCTCTACTCTACACAATAATCACTCGTCAGAGAATGATCTGGCTAGCAAACGGATTAGAGGCCAACATGCCAGCATTATTGTGCTCTCGGACAGGAATTCCTATCTGTACACGTGAAACTAAGGGTCTATTCAATAAGATCCAAATGACACAATGTAAGCTATAATAGTCAAGTTTTTAACTATTTTAGCCTAGATTTTGCCATTTGGTTTTAATTTAATGGACCCTTGTGTGTAAAACATGTTATTATCCTGTTGTCTCTGTATTAATCCACATTTGACTCTCTGGCTGGTGATAAAGTACCACCATGATCCTCTGAAATGCATTGCGTTGCCCACCCCTCGTATGTACAGAGACAGTTGTATACTCGTGAAGCCAGGCCTCTCACCGTTGTGTACTCAAAGTAGTACAGACAGTTGTCTGTCAGGATGAACCAGCGCCTTTTCCAGGTTTTAACACGACCACCTGCAGAGGTAAAAAAAAGCCGTTTAATTGGGAATCGTTTGGCAAATGTCAGGAAACTGGAAAGGAAGGTAAGGTTCACACACAGAGGGGAGCTGAAGGGAAAGTGGACAGGTTTGGGAGGGGCGGGGGACAGCACATGTGGTAGGATGGAATTAGGGATTGGGGGGAGACAGGATATACAGTTCAGGGTCAGCTAAGTCAGGACATAAATTAAACAAGAACACAGAACATAGAAAGCAGAACAGACACATCCTGTGTACCCAACGCAGAGAGACATTACAGCCTTCATCACAACCAGAAATGGGTGTTAACGACAGCTACGGGAGCATCCCAATGGCAGAGAGATGGAACCATATGCAGAATCGACAGAGAAAGCAGAAGCCCAGAAACTGGAGGGAACACAGCCACTATTACATGTCTAAGGGACGGGACAAGTGCTATGTGCTTATATTGAATACTGTGCCAGACAGCTTGTGGTACTCAGCACTGCTATGGATAAAAAGCATATTTTCCGTCTCATTTGGATCCAAAAATGTGAATCTAATCCATCATTAGAAAATGGCATCACAGTTTATCTCTGGATTATCTGCGGCAAGCTTACCGAAAGCTTCCGGCAAATATGTATTTTGATCTATACTTTTATTGGCTATTTCCCTAGATCAACGTGGAGAAACAATGCATAGACCTGTCAGAAAATGACGGTCGTCCAAAACGTCCACACTGGATAAAGAAAGTCTGCTGCCTTAAAAAAAAAACATTTTGTTGCTTATTGGACCAATGATAGATTGAAAAGCGGAATAAAATACGGATCTCTCTGCTGGTGAGTGAAATGGTCATTTTATTGCTCATAACAGAAGATGCTCGGAGTTTCAAAAAACAAAACTAAAATTCATCCATCATGTTTTAGCAAATCTAGATTTATTGTTATCAGTTTATTGAAAAGATAAAGGGACTACTTTATCAGACGGTCCCTTAATTAAACGTAATTAAATTCTCACAACAAATGCAAGGCTATTCGCTAAATTGAGAATTGCCTGGAATTCAAAGTGGTTTTTAAACATAAGGGTAAAATAAGCGAACTGGAAACAGAATTGATTTGCAGAATTTATCTAATTCTTTCCCTTAATTTTGAAATTCACTATGAATTCCCGGAACATGGCATTGCATCTTTAAAAATGAAGTAGACTATCTGACCAGGTGGAGAGGCTGTTTACATAACGTGAAGACGTTTAATTAACCCCTTAAGGACACATGACATGTGTGACATGTCATGATTCCCTTTTATTCCAGAAGTTTAGTCCTTAAGGGGTTAAATGACAGAAAAACGGTTACATAGACTCCTGTTCTCCAAATCAGAGCATGCTTGTAGAGCAAGGTACTAGACATCATTATTATGAATCTAGATTTCAATAAATCTCTGAGGTGTAAAACTGTAGACGATTTCAGACATGGTGTTAGCAAGTTTGCAGCATTCCCGCTGGCATTAAAACTGCTCAGTACGAGCTTAACGTGAAGTCAAGGCCCCTGTAGACATTTCAGTCTAAACAGAAAGGACAGCAGCAGCAAAAACAAAATTATAAAATGAGAAAAAAAGGGGGTAGCCACAGAAAGACATGAGATGTGCAGACAGAGACAGCTCTTTATGCACCAGTAGGCACAGAGATTCCAGGGATCCCGATATAATGCTTTGCCCCTGCAGAGTCCATTAGAGATCGTTCTACCATTTAATGGGAGCGAGGGGGGAGTATGGCAAAAGGAGGAGCTGTACGAATTAATACTGTACTCCACCAAGGAGAGACACAAACAACCCCACAAACAGCACAGATCAATAACAGCACATTCTAAACTGTACCAGAGGTGTCTAGACTGCTAACTGGCAAAGAGATATCTAAATAGATCTAAATTATGAAAATAAACACGGATATATTTCCGGAAGTGTCATGTAGACAAAACATGCAGCTCGGTGTAATGAGTCACAGTGCGTGTGTCATGGGGCGTACACTAATCCCTGTAGCAGAACATGTATGTACACGTTTCTGTGGGAGTCATTGCGTGTATAGGGATCACTATGTGTCAATAGGGCTGAGTACGTCAGTATATGGAGTCATTCGGCAAGGCTGGAGACAGGCTTCACACATTAACATAGAATTAGCCTTGAAGGGTTTATTTACAACATTCGAAAAATGTGGACAACGGACAAGAGAATTACAAATTAACCAAATTGGTGGAAGCAAAAAAATCTGCAACTGGGAAATTTTTTAGCTCAGCTCAGGTTTATAATGTGCAATTCTCTGCTGAGATCCTGAGTGGATTGCGGTTTAGTGAGCAAGTCCAGTATGTTAACCAATGTTCTCCCCAGGCCATAATCCAGCACTGACGGGGATTTGGCTCCGGCATTGTCCGTGGGTTCCATATAGAGTCTAGTAATGAAATTCAGGAAAGGGATGCAGGAGAACGTGTACCTGCTCTGTATGCCAGGCCGAGGGTCATCCATTAAACTAACCTTTCCGCTCCATTACATTTAATAGGCGCCTGCGCAAAACATTACATTTCAGGGACTTGTGTGCCACTGCCAACTCTCTCTTAATTACACAATGTTAATTAGTCATGGATCTGGTTTCAAGAACAATACGTTCTGGATCAGAAGCACTCTTGACTTGTACACTAATGTCAGGACATTAATTTGAATGGGAGGCACAGTGTGTCCCCCTCTTATTATGAGAGGGTTTGGTATGATTTCATGATATCTGTTTGATTTTAGTTTGCACTAAATCAGCTGCTTACATTTCAATGCATAATGGCAGCCTTCTGCTGGCCTCTCCAGGGTAGCAGTGGGCAAAGGTGTGCTACGGTGCCCCCTGGAGGAACATCATCATTGAGGGAGAAGAGCTAGCACTCCGCAATAGCCGATGTGAAAGAGGGTAGAGCAGGATGAAAGGAATGCTCAGTTCTATATGGTGATATCATGTGAAAGCCATCTGCCCGTCATAACCAGCATTTAAAAAACTTATTTCCCTGGTTAATACCATTTACTCCTACACATCCAGTTACATTTAGCATGTGGCAGATACACGTATCCAGGAACCTGAGGTTTATGGTTATTATAAAGACATCAGGCCCGCACAGTTATTTTTTTTTAATTTAATGAAAGGGTGAGGTTTTTTTTTCTGAGGAAGTGGTGTGATGTCAGAATGATGACTCAGCCCGCATTTATAGCTTTATGGTAAACAGGTCTGGCTGCAAAACACAGAACATTGATTTCTGAAATAACAAAAGGTGTCTTTCATTCAGGCCTTGCTCTCACAATCATTAACAAGAACTACTATGCAGAAGTTGATATGGGTTGCTACACTCTATTCCCTGCTAAGAAAAATCATGGAGTGGATGTGATATCACTAGACAGTAAGTCAGGCACCAATCAGAGGACAGTGCTACAATGTGCCAGTGGGACGTTAATTAATTACAACCTATTTAACATCTAGGATAGGCAAGTGACCTTCGGCACTGTTGCACTTCTTAATTGTTGCCAATGATTTCTGCCTGCATTCTGTGGAGTACACTGCAGCATATACGAGTTATTACGCAAACATTAAGACTCGTCGACCTTTGTGCTCAGTCCCAGTGTTGGAGCAGAGCTATGACTCGGTGTCTGGTAAACTAATATGCAAAGATGTCATTTATGATAAGGATATTTCATAATATCCTAATCAAGGAGATTAATGAAGGTCGATTAGGTTAAAGGCATATTACCTGAAAACCACTGTGTTCCTCTCAACTGTATTTACAGGCGTAATCCCAGCAGGGACATCAGGGCCACACAATCAGCACCGTTTTATTAAACAAAATATCTATGAAAGGTCTGCTTTCTAAATCACGATAAGGTAAATACGGTAAATATGACCTGAATTTAGATTAGAGTATTTGTGTTTATTGCTCCAGCTAAGAAAACCAAATATTAATACACAAAACAGAATATAAATAATCTATAAAACATTCGGCAATATCTCAAGGGGGTCGTCAACAAAGACGTGAGTATCTGACCACAGGTCTGGCTAATGCCAAGTCAGCACATGGCAAACTTTCATATATGAAGCCTTGTGGGGTATAGTGGAACTTTCCAAGCAAAATAAAGCATCAACTAACTGCATTTATCAAACAATGGGACATATTCCAACACACAGAGATAAACGTGTGTGGCACTCTCCCAGTGTAGCCCCAGGTTAAAGACATTCTGTCAGAACTCTTGAGATATGGGTAGGCATGTGGATGCTGACCCCCACCATGCCCTCAGCCCAAAGGTAACCAGGTCCCCAATATCCGTAATAAAAAAAAAGATAAGATTGGGCACTGGTATAAGGTCCAAACCAGGGTGAGCCTGATAAAGGCTCTTCTTGGGCCAAGATGTTGTTGTATGCTGTCCAATAAAACCTGCCATGGACCTCATTTCAGAGTCCACTCCTATCTTTCATTTTATAGAACTCTGAGCTGCAACGCACAGCATGAAAACCTCGATCAAACACGTGGTGATACATGGTCATGGATGTACAAAGCAATCCACTATACTGCAGCTCTGGTCCAGTAAAATACAGTCTCTGAAGGGATTTGTCTGCTGGGTACCAAAGAGGAAGAGGCAGCACGCGTGTAGCCAGCAACATGCTGCTCTTCCTCTGTGGGTCTCCTACATGGTGTGCTGTATTTAATCCAAGCGGTCTGGGATTCCTTACGGGCTGAGTGAGGACAGATAGCAGCACAGAGAGAAACCACCAAGCGAGAAACGGGAGACCAGGAAAGCAAGAAACAGCTTGAATACTGGGCCCTGCATCGGCACAGACTGAGCACAGAACCATGGCTACATACCTCCTGCAGGGTGGGGCATGTAAAAGGCGGCCCAAATGAAGGAAACATACAAATAAGGGAGAAAAGGAAAATTAAAAACCAAAAAAATAAAATCACCCCCCCTCCCACCAACATGCAATCTGCTAAAAATAACATAACTCCATAATAAGGTAAAGAAATTAAACCTTGGCCTGCGGTGGATCCCAGCTATATTAAATACATGAAAGTCTGCGCATAGGAAGCGTGTGTAATAATGCATTTACATGCTAGGCTGGCAACCTCTCCATTAAATATAGAAATTCCATATTCCACCAAGCTAGACTGGGAAGCTGATTTTTGATTTTGTCTATTCTTAAAAGGTGTTTCAAACTGCTTTAGCAAGAAGCTGTACCACCCTGCAATGCACGTATGGGAACAGGAAGGAAAGTTTGCTCAACAAATTGGTTCCCTCAATTTTGTTGCCCAAAAAAAAAAAAAAAAAGGGAGAAATTACGAATTGTTTTATAAAAGGGCATGGAATATGTTTTTTATTTTGTGTGTGTATATATATATATATATATATATATATGTATAATGCATTATGTGGGCAGCCATGATAGTTATTTATTGTTAAGTAGTTCTGGAAACCAGATAAGCCAAATCTGTATAATGGACAGACACACAATACGGATAAAACATTCTGCTTGGAAAAGTTACCCCGATGTGATAACGCCAGATTTCTAAATAAAATAAAATGAATGCAGGGTATGCGTTATAGGAATCTGGAATGATTTATGCTGTCATCACTGTAGCACATGCTGAACGCCCCGGGGAACAGCCATTCGAGATATGTTTCTGACATGGAGCAAAATCGGAGGAGGGGTTTAGAGAGAGAAGATACAGGGAGGAGATGCAAGGCAAATACATGGCTGAGGATAGTGTGGAACTAATGTAGCAATCTGTAAAACATATAGCTGTCCCTAATTTATTCCAGCTTTATATGTTTATATCTATAATCAAGCCCAGACTTGTTGATGTTTTTAATGTTCTCCTTTGCTAATGGAAATACCCATGTCCTAACCGCATAGCAGAGAATGGTTTACCCCAGCCTGATAATGTACCATAGCCCTTGTCCCATACATAACCCATCTCACTGCACCTAACTTTATTAAGCACCCTAAAATGGTATGGCCCAGATCACTCACCCAGTTTCAGGAGCCAGCCCTCTCTGTCAGGGTTGAAGAAGGTGTGTGTTAAGTCGTTTCCATCATCCTCTGGAATTTTAAAGGGTTCGTTCTTTATACTGTCATACAGGTTCTGGGAGGGAAGAAAAATAATTAGTCCATGAATGTTACAGTGTCTGCACTAAAGTCAATATCAATGAATATGATACCGCTATTAAACAGGACATGAAGTGATGATTTAGAATACAGAGCCAGATCTACAAGCTAAGCTTAGTTCTGTCAACTGTCCATGCGAAATGGCCAAAGTATTCCCGCACTTCATATACCGCACTGCAAGCTTCACAGCACTGACCCTCAGAAGATCCTCCGGCAGGTCACCTCCATCGTTGATTCCGCGGTTCATGGCAATAAATCGGTCCACGCCTGGTTTGTCTTTGACGTTGGGATTGTGCAGGCTGGTGTTCAGCATTATGATGGCAAAGGAGAGGACATAGCAAGTGTCTGCAGAGATAGTGATCAGTGGTCAGCACGGGTGGACTAGCACAGGGAAAGTGTGTGAAGCAAGAAAACAAAAAAGTGTAGCAGATTTTTGTTTACCAACACCAACAAATGCTTGGGATAATTTTAGAGTTTGGAGTTCACTACTGCACATGAGAGAAAGAATGGCAAGCAAACTGAACCACGAATGTCGACAACAAAGTTATACATGCATTGAGAGCGCAAAAGACAACAGACTTGACCAATGGGGGAGCAGTCAGAATCGAACAGATGTCCAGTAGGTAAGCATTCAGACTGCTTTGTCCAACATGTGACAAAATGAATCCAGGTGTGATTATTAGATTTAGCCAATATTGAGGATAGACAGTAGAACTGTATGATAGGGAAGCAGAATGATTTTGAGAATGTGGAGGAATGTGAGCGGGTGAAATACTGAAAGACAATAAACAAAACGTAAAAAACAAACCTGTAGATTGAAAAACTCCTGGGTTGCACTGGCAGTAGCGCTGTGCGAACGCCTCCATCATTCGATCGATTTTTTGAGCTTCCCCCGGTAAACGGAAACTCCACAAAAACTGCCTGTGGGAGAGAGACAGAATGTAACATTGCCTGAGGGTTGATAAACTCCAGTATTGCAAGTAATGAAGTCACTAGTCAACTGGTCTTACGTGCTCAATGTAACAGAACTCACCGGAGAGCCTGTACCAAGTTAAGGTCCATAAACTCATGAAGTTCCACAAATGCATGAAGGACTTGGATGTTGAAGTCATCTCTGCAAAAAAAAAAAAAACATTAGGCATTAGAATAGATGGCAATGAGAAAACGAGTAAAAATAATCGATAGACCTCATGTATTTACACTCCTCTAGTAAATATGTTCCCCTTCTGCTTCAGATAACCCGTCCAAGCTTACCTTTCCCCCAAGTAGTCCCCAATAGCAGTCTTATTCAGTCCTTCGCCCTTGTACAGGAACTGTGCAATGTCTTCACATGTATGTTTTAACAGCTCGTTCTCTATCAGGAACTGGATGCCCTGTAGATAGAAGTCAGCCAGTGTCACGGGAGAACAAACCTAGTCCACTCAAGACAGCATAGATGCGCAATACTCTTTGGGTCATACCTTTTTAGGGTCCATGTTGAATTTCTTCCTTCCCATTGCTACCTGTTTGTTCTTTTGCATGTTCTTCCTGTAGAACAGAAGAAGCCATTTAAGGATTTCTGCACCAACGCAAAATAGGAGCCTGAACTGTGAAAAAGCTGGAAATATTGGTCATTTCTCCAAGCTTTGATCAGAGTTTGTACTTAACACATTCTGCACTAGGAATGCCTTAATGGCGATCATTCAGTTTCAAGTTAACTAAACATTTGGAAGAGAACTAGAGCTGCGTGTAGCTTACTCCTGCTGTCGCACTCCATTTTCATCCTACAGGTCTAGAAAGACACAGTTTGACACAGCTAGGCAGCACGTCAGAAGCCTCATGGTCGATTTAAGATTGTAAATTAGTTTGGGCAAGGCCCTCTTCATCTACTGTTCTCATACGTCAAACGTGTTTTATTAAAATGAATGCCTTGTCTTGGTTTATCTATTGTACAGCGCTGCTGAATAATCTGGTGCTCTAACAATGATTGTAATTATACTGGCGACACAGAGCTGCTTTATGCAGTTACTATCACTATTACATTTTAATTCCCATTGTAATATATAAGCAGAAATGTCACCTAAAATCAAGAGAGCAGAAACCCAGCAGTAAAGATTTACAACCATATTCTGTGTATGTACGTATGTTTATATATTATATGTAAAATTAACTCTGTGTGTACACACACAAAAAAAATTTAAAAAAAAGAAAAAAATTCTTGCCCATCAGCAATCTTTCTTATATTACTAAAGATTGCGCAAAGCAAACCCATTTATGAAAAGCCTTCGTTGACCACATTGGTGACCTAAAAGCAATGCGTGTCACTAGTGTTTCTCCGTGCTCAACACGTGAGCTCGCTCCCTCCTCCCCCACAGAGTGCCCACCACTCTGACCTTTATCTGTCCTTCCCCCAGTTACTAATATCACTTTAATCTGATTGCACCTGTGCTAAGGATATAATCAATTAATGTGCTTACTAATGACTTAATAGTTACTTATCCATGGAAAGCTTCCTGGAAAGGATGCTACAAGACAATTTATATAATTATAATCTACACAGCGCTGCAGAATAAGCCGGCATTATATAAATACTAAATAATAATATTGGAACTGGCTTCTTCAGGCAACGTTTGAGAATGCAATATGTAGAATTTATATGCTCTAATGCAAAATGAATCAATCACAATGGCTCCTAACTGGATATCCCACCAAGAGCACATTCATTGCAAATACTGCTGGCCCCCTCTGACAGAACGCAGAATTCATACATCTCTTGTGAAAATCTCCTGTGAAAATATGGAGATCTGGACACCGTGCCTGTAAAAGACAGTGGGAAATATACCCTGGTCCCAGTTTCCCTCGCTCAGTCTGCAGTAGTGTATTCCCTAGTACCGAGAGATACGCTGTGCTAACAGGTAACACAGCACTGGCCTAACAGAAACTACAAGTGCAGGACTCCAAGATATTAACAAACTACAAGGGTTGGGGAAACAATCTCACCTCTCCTCGGTGGAACCCAAGTTCTCAATTTCATTCGTAACTTCTGCTATCTCATCCTTCAGCCGCTGAGACAGGGAAAAAAAAATAAAAACTAAATTTTACGAGATTAATAATGGAAGGGGGACTAAGAGCTGTTTTTTGGAAGAAAAAGGGGCAGCTGAAGAAAGATGGAAAAAAAAATAAAGAGAACAAGAAACGTTTGGTAGGGAGGGAGGGACAAGATAAAAAGCAAAAAAAATAGATTATGAGTCAGGAGAGGCAAAATAATTAATAAATAACAGCAAAGATTTATGTTAACACTCTAAAATCTTTTTACCCTTTCTTACTCTCCTGCTGGCTAAGGGGTCACGAAAACCCACTGGACAGCCCCCTTGGGGAACATCATATTTACACCAAGTGAGAAGAAGATCTCCAAATTATGAAATGTCCCCATAGATTTGTCTTCTGCTCAGTGACCTGAGAATATTTTGTTATGTGCTTGGTACATCCCACAAGTCTCACTGTGCCTTTAGCTGCCCCCACCTCGCTATCACCCCACTACCACCTCGCACTGCAAAGACTACAATTTTCTGCCCCAGAAAATCCTGTGGAGTCGCCAGTCTTTGCCTAAGGGGGTGAAAGCCAGAGCCGACACAAGCTGCACCTGACCCTACAAACAAAAAAAGGGGGAGGCAGGGAGGGAGGGAGAGATGAATTGTTATGGGAATGTCAGCGTGATGCACAGTCTCAGGCGCGGCAAGACTGCCATAAACGATGAAATGGACATAGAGTCAAGCTGACACCGTGAGAATCCCCCCACCTCAGTCCCACCAGTATGAAGGGTTTATAATCACATGGAATGTGACAGCCGCTCTCCAGGTCAGTCATGTCACAGATACACTCCCTGAGACTGGGTCTGTCTAACCCTGTGATACAGACTGCCATTAATTCCAACTGGCGATTAGGGAAAGAGCTATCTGTACCATCTAGTTAAAAACCGAAAGTGGAAAGTAGAGTTACCATCGACTGATAGGGCAGCGGAAGGACAGAAAAAGCAAGGATTCCCTGTACTTTTAGTTATAAAACAGAATGTGAAAGTCCCACTACAAAACCTAGAAATGGACAGAGACAGAAATGCGTGGCACCCGGATATACATTATTATTATAATTTTTTTTTAGTTTAGACCAATCTCCGTTTAAATGGGTCTTCACTTATCCAGGGAAAAAGCAGAATTGGCTGCAGGAAACCACTTCCGTTGCCAGGGATCTGATCAATATAATGTGCCTGTTCGAGTCCAACGTGATCTCAGATTAAAAAGATGTGTTACCTGTATGTCCGCTAGCAGTTCCTGCTTCCGACGCTGAATGTGCTCCAATTCCTGACGCTCTTCAGCTGTCAGGTCACTGGGTACTGAGGGAAGAGAAATAAACACATTACAAATCACATCAGTCCTCTACCACGTTTAAATTGACAGCCATCCTGCCAATGAGAGACCACTAACTCACTAAATAAAACCTCACTCAACAGTAAAGCACCCTATTGGAACTACTCTAAATATACAAACCATACAATAAATATAGACACGGCTATTAGCGAACATACCCCACTGACACCCAAGGCATCCACGGTGTTGCTCGCCAACTTCTTTCCCATCCACTAAGCCCTCTTTGGGGCACCACATTGGAAGAGATTCCCTGTTTTGTTGCAATTCAAATAAAGCAAATTGTGGATGGTCTGGTATTGCAGGTGAACTAACAACTCATTGACAGCAATGCAAACACTCAAACATCTGGCACATAAAGGACTAAAACCCTTGCAGCCAGGTCTGTCCATGTCACTACAGAACATGCCATCAAGACCCCAACATTCTATCATAACAGACATATTGAAATAAGAACCTTGCTTTCTGGACATTTGATACATGTATTGACCATCAAAATAGAAGGTATATAAAAATCACTAGCCAACGCTTGTCTCTATTATATGTTACATGTTTGATGTTTAAGTATAGCTTTTTGCAATTAGGCACCCCGCTATTTATATAAAAAGATAAACCGGTATATTAAAACAAAATGGAAATGTTACTTTGAATACTCTTTCTAGAGTATTGAACATCTATTGATCCAGTGATGAACTACCAGGGTGGACTGGATGAGTAGGGACATCTACCCAACCAGCGCCTCAGATAAAGAGTTGGCAAATAGTTCCAACATCTGCCCTGCAGACATGATTAGGACCCCCCATATACATCGCCTAGGCTTCCGCTTTGAGGGTAAATGAATTGACATGATTGGCGAGACAAGCTGATTTCAAATACAAAAGGGAAATAATTGGATTAGACTTGTAAAGAGAGACGTGGAACAGGGGCCAATTGCACAGTCCAACAGATGGCCATGAACACAGACAGGAGAGTGAACGGAGAATGGTGGGAATCGCTGCATCAAGTCTACATGACTTCATGAGATTACTTTTTTTCATGGTAACCCCCCTATCGCCCCCATACGTCAAGACAGACAACAACATGTAGCCCCGTTATGAGAGCCAAAACTTCCAGACAAAAAAAAGCTACAAAAACAAAAAGGATTGGGTAAAAAAAAAATAATTTGCTTGACTGCTCAGATAACCTAAAGGGCCACTCTGAACACCAAACCCACTTTACCATAATGAAGTGGTTTGGTACATAGACCCTGTCGGTTTTGTCTGAGAATGTAAAGCAGTGTTAGAGAATTTTACATTTTGCCTAAACCTTACACCTAGCAGTTATCAGACTGGCAATCACTAGAACCACTCCCCGATAGAAGATTGGACGATGCTTCTCAAGAGACGAATCTTGGTGAAGCATGGCATGTGACGTGCATGCGCCATAGTCCCTTAATGCTTCTGTATGCGAAGGACTAAGAGATAATCTCCGAACAGGAGGAGCGGCTGCCTGTCAGAATGTGTCCTGATTCTTCATTACCAGTGAGTACCGGTAAAAAAAGCATATTTTTATTACAGCGCTACGGAATTTGCTGGCTCTATATAAATAATAATAATAATAATAATTACAGGACTGAGTGCCTTCAATCTGAACAATATATATATATATTTCTTTTTCACCTTAGCGAGTCCCTTAATGCTGCTAGATCGTTGACATAAACGTGCTTCTCATGGTTACTGACAAAATCTGCAATGTACGGACCTGAACAGAGATGGTACGCTCAATGAAGACCGGTTGGAAGAAGCAAAACAAATTGCTGGAAGTTATACAAACATTACAGTTTTCTGAATACAATAGTAACTATGTATTTGTTCCTACTAAATTCTGCCGCTGTTATTTCAAATACGCGCATATTTCTGTAGTATAATAATATAACCATAAGTGCAATCATTAATTAGAAAAAGTGTCTCAATAAGAATACAGAATTTCTGAATGCGTGTTTAAGGGGGAGGTGTACGCAAATCCATGCGTTACGAGATAATGGGATTTGGTGGAATTAAGAAATAGCTGCTGTTAGGTACATGACTGGCAGACGGTGGTAAAGCGCTGGTTGAACGCACATACAGCTTGGATATACCATGTTTTCATGGCACACGGCGGCTCACGTTCACATTCAGAAAGCACAAGGCTTTCACATGAGCACAGTTAATTGCACATTGACCAATATAATAAAAATCCTGAGAGAAAAATGTAAAAAAAAAAAAAAAACAACAACTTTAAAGCAGGTATTTTCTACGCAAGTCCCATTTCCTGTGTCTCTGTAAACATACGTGACCCTCTACGTGCATGTAAGGAATAAAGAAGGGATTAAATCCATCATTAACGATGAGCAGGCTTGTCAATCAAACCCTGTGAGCTCTGTAGTGTGACACTCACTGAGTGATGGAGACACCAGTCTGACCTTTATAGAGCTCAGCCTCTGAGATAAGACTCACCCCTCATTAGTCAAATACACCCAGCCTGTCTCTCACCAACCTACAGAGCAGGAAACATCACGCACTCAATAGGAGTTTATTAACAACAAAATCTGTGATTGTTACAGATGTATAACAGACGTCAGGCAAGAATGCATAAAATATATATATACAGGGAGAGCAGGCCTCTACGACATGGATGGTGTAGTAATGCAGTCGGGGGCGTCCTAATCTTGAACTTTTTTAATGTAATTTGAAATAGCTCCAAGCCTGGGACTTAACGCCACTGATCTGAGGCTGCACTGGGAAATTGATGTACTGCCCTTAAAGTAAAGTTCTCCCCTTAGCCCCTACAATACATAACAGAATACACTGAACATTACTGTGAGTGCAGGTATTATGGGAGACAATTATAAAACACCGCGGACCCTTGGGCTCATAAACCGGTTACTGTTATCATATTCGATAGACAGATGGACGGACGGACAGACAGACATAAGTGAAAGTGACCGGCGCTGAGCAAACACCAGGTACAGGTAAAAAGTCAACACATCGGCAAACAGTTTGACTACTTACACTTGGGGTAAGTTACAGCACTTCTGGCACCATAACCACTACAGCGCACTGTTGTAATTAGGGTGCTTGGAGTTATTTTAAATTTGCAATTCCTTGTTGAATTTCAGACAATTCACAGTTTAATAAATAACCTTCTGTGTGTTTACCAACAACAAAATGGCAACAAAAACTAGGATTTAAAAAAAACAAAAACAAATCTATGTATGGAATTATAACTATGATCCTAAAGTGAATGTTGTTGTTTTCCCACCCCCCGGTTACTAGAAATGCACGTACTTTTCAGATTATATTCAAACATGTCATATGTCCTCCAAAAACATGCCGAAAAATATGTATTGATGTAGAGAAATAGCAAAAATGCAAATTAAATACAGGCGATGAGAGTATGTTCCCGAGAAGCTACGTCTCATGTGTGTGTGAACAAGACAACCACAAACAGGAAATATCAGACACAATGTCATATCTGAAATCTCGAGCGAACGCAGCAATGTTTGGTCCTCTCTCCCTGGTACCCTGCCAGGCAGGTGATCAGGACATTATCGCGCACAAGAACTCAACCATGGCGACTACAGCAATCTCCATCCCACTGATTCAGCTTTAAAACAATTATCCTGTCCTGTCTGCTCCTGGTACAAACTGTACTTAATAAAATAGCAATCATTTACTGCATTTCAAATGTACCTAGGAAAGCCATGGATTTTATTTTTCACTACATTGGTTTTATTATTATTATTATGTTTTTTTCCACACCAGATTACGCCATTTATTTGGCTGGCTGAGCTTCATGAGACATGTCTACCGATCACTGGAATATTATACTGTGTAAACAATGTCACAGTATCATAATAACCACACAACTAATATTTAATAGGCATTACCCCCCCCCCCCAGGAAGTGGACAATCTTTCAGCCCCTGAATGGTTAATAATAAACAGTGACAGGGTGGGGGTGGATAGATAGAATCCCTATTAATGTATTTCTGTGGAAAGGTCACTGGGTGAGTGGGTGTGTGGGTAGGTGTATGTGTGAGTCCATGAATGGTCGAGTGGGTGAGTCCATGAACGGATGAATGAGTAGGTGAGTCCATAAATGGATGAGGGAGTGAGTGGGTGAGTCCATGAATGGGTTGGTCAGGGAATGAGTGGGGGAGTCCATGAATGGATGAATGAGTGGGTGAGTGAGTCCATGAACAGATGAGTAAGTGAATGGGTGAGTCCATAAGTGGATGAGTGAGTGGGTGAGTCCATGAATGGGGTCGGTCAGGGAGTGAGTGGGTGAGTCCATGAATGGGGTCGGTCAGGGAGTGAGTGGGTGAGTCCAGGAATGGGGTCGGTCAGGGAGTGAGTGGGTGAGTCCAGGAATGGGGTCAGTCAGGGAGTGAGTGGGTGAGTCCAGGAATGGGGTCGGTCAGGGAGTGAGTGGGTGAGTCCAGGAATGGGGTCGGTCAGGGAGTGAGTGGGTGAGTCCAGGAATGGGGTCGGTCAGGGAGTAATTGCATAAATGGGTCGGTCAGGGAGTGAGTGGGTGATTGAGTGGGTGAGTCCACTCACCCACTCACTCCTTCATCCATTCACAGTGAAGGAGTCCATGAATGGATGAAGGAGTGAGTGGGTTATTGAGTGGGTGAGTCCATGAATGGGTCGGTCAGTGAATGAGTCCACGAATGGATGAAGGAGTGAGTGGGTGATTGAGTGGGTGAGTCCATGAATGGGTCGGTCAGTAAGTGAGTGGGTCAGTGAATGAGTTCATGAATGGGTCGGTCAGGGAGTGGGTGGGGGAGTGAGTCCATGAATGGGTCAGTCAGGGAGTGAGTGGGGGAGCGAGTCCATGAATGGGTCAGTCAGGGAGTGAATGGGGGAGCGAGTCCATGAATGGGTGGGTCAGTGAATGAGTCCATGAATAGATGAAAGAGATAAGTGGGTAAGTGAGTCTATGAATGGATGGGTCAGTGAGTGAGTGAGTCCATGAATGGCTCAGTTAGTGGGTCAGCAGGATTTGTGCATGGTGTTTATAAAAAGAGTGATGATGATAATTTATCCATACTGTCAGTGTGTTAATGTCCCAACAGAATCAGGGGTGAAAGGTGAGTGGCTAGAGGCTAGGTAGGTAGGTAGGTTCTGTTACCTTACATGAAAGCAAAGCCCCACCCCCATACCCTATGACTACCTCCTTCACCAGCCAGGCACTGGGTCCTGTTATTCACCTGTCAGTACTCCCCCCCCCCCCCATGACTACCTACCTTCCTCAGCCTGGCACAGGGTCCTGTTATTCACCTGTCAGTACCCCCCCCCATGACTACCTACCTTCCCCAGCCTGGCACAGGGTCCTGATATTCACCTGTCAGTATTGCCCCCATGACTACCTACCT
Organism: Pelobates fuscus; assembly: GCF_036172605.1. Classification (NCBI taxonomy): domain Eukaryota; kingdom Metazoa; phylum Chordata; class Amphibia; order Anura; family Pelobatidae; genus Pelobates; species Pelobates fuscus. The sequence goes on from NC_086321.1 coordinate 376,299,196, forward strand.
TCCCCAGCCTGGCACGGGTTCCTGATATTCACCTGTCAGTATTGCCCCCATGACTACCTACCTTCCCCAGCCTGGCACTGGGTCCTGATATTCACCTGTCAGTCCCCCCATGACTACCTACCTTCCCCAGCCTGGCACAGGGTCCTGATATTCACCTGTCAGTACTCCCCCCAGGACTACCTACCTTCCCCAGTCTGGCACAGGGTCCGGTTATTCACTTGTCAGTACACCCCCCCATGACTACCTACCTTCCCCAGCCTGGCAGAGGGTCCTGTTATTCACCTGTCAGTACACCCCCCATGACTACCTACCTTCCCCAGCCTGGCACAGGGTCCTGTTATTCACCTGTCAGTCCCCCCATGACTACCTACCTTCTCCAGGCTGTGGCTCCTGTGGTCCCTGGGGGGTCAGGCAGTCAGGGGGCCCCCCATGCCCATGCTGTGGATATCCTGCCAGGCTCTGTCCAGGGTCTCACCCACCGCCATGGCACAGGATGGGCTGGGGGCCCGGGGCCTTCCCTTGACAGATGATAAATAGGAAGGATGCGAGAAGCGGCGATAACGGTCCCGGAGCGGCTCCTCCTCACTCGCAGGCCGGGAGGAGGGCTCAGACCTGCGCACACGGTGCGACCCCCTTAACCCTTCCCCCGCCACAGCCATGGGGCCCCTGCCGGAACGGGGCCCCTGGCAGCATTACCCGGGCAATGGTACCTACAGCACCAGCCCCCAGAGATACCCAGCACAGGGGGGCTTCCATATCACCAGCCCCCAGAGATACCCAGCACAGGGGGGCTTCCATATCACCAGCCCCCAGAGTTACCCAGCACAGGGGGGCTTCCATATCACCAGCCCCCAGAGTTATCCAGCACAGGGGGGCTTCCATATCACCAGCCCCCAGAGTTATCCAGCACAGGGGGGCTTCCATATCACCAGCCCCCAGAGTTATCCAGCACAGGGGGGCTTCCATATCACCAGCCCCCAGAGTTATCCAGCACAGGGGGGCTTCCATATCACCAGCCCCCAGAGTTATCCAGCACAGGGGGGCTTCCATTTCACCGGCCCCCAGAGTTACCCAGCACAGGGGGGCTTCCATATCACCGGCCCCCAGAGTTACCCAGCACAGGGGGGCTTCCATATCACCGGCCCCCAGAGTTACCCAGCACAGGGGGGCTTCCATATCACCAGCCCGCAGAGTTACCCAGCACAGGGGGGCTTCCATATCACCAGCCCCCAGAGTTACCCAGCACAGGGGGGCTTCCATATCACCAGCCCCCAGAGATACCCAGCACAGGGGGGCTTCTATATCACCAGCCTCCAGAGTTACCCAGCACCGGGGGGGCTTCTATATCACCAGCCCCCAGAGATACCCAGCACAGGGGGGCTTCCATATCACCAGCCCCCAGAGATACCCAGCACAGGGGGGCTTTCATATCACCAGCCCCCAGCGTTACCCAGCACAGGGGGGCTTCCATATCACCAGCCCCCAGAGATACCCAGCACAGGGGGGCTTCCATATCAACAGCCCCCAGCGTTACACAGCACAGGGGGGGGGGGGGGGGCTTCCATATCACCAGCCCCCAGAGTTACCCAGCACAGGGGGCTTCTATATCACCACCCCCCAGATTTACCCAGCATAGGGGGCTTCCATATCACCAGCCCCCAGAGTTACCCAGCAAAGGGGGGGCTTCCATATCACCAGCCCCCAGAGTTACCCAGCAAAGGGGGGGCTTCCATATCACCAGCCCCCAGAGTTACCCAGCACAGGGGGCTTCCATATCACCAGCCCCCAGAGTTACCCAGCACAAGAGGGCTTCCATATCACCAGCCCCCAGTTACCCAGCACAGGGGGGCTTCCATATCACCAGCCCCCAGAGTTACCCAGCACAGGGGGGCTTCCATATCACCAGCCCCCAGAGTTACCCAGCACAGGGGGGCTTCCATATCACCAGCCCCCAGAGTTACCCAGCACAGGGGGGCTTCCATATCACCAGCCCCCAGAGTTACCCAGCACAGGGGGGGCTTCTATATCACTAGCCCCCAGAGTTACCCAGCACCAGGGGGGGGGGGGGGGGGGCTTCTATATCACCAGCCCCCAGAGATACCCAGCACAGGGGGGCTTCCATATCACCAGCCCCCAGAGTTACCCAGCACAGGGGGGCTTCCATATCACCAGCCCCCAGAGTTACCCAACACAGGGGGGCTTCCATATCACCAGCCCCCAGAGTTACCCAGCACAGGGGGGCTTCCATATCACCAGCCCCCAGAGTTACCCAGCACAAGGGGGCTTCCATATCACCAGCCCCCAGAGTTACCCAGCACAAGGGGGCTTCCATATCACCAGCCCCCAGAGGCTATTCCAGGTATCTACTACCCTTTCTATATCACTGTTAGCTTTTACTGCTTCCAGGCTTGTAAACGCAGAATTGATGGGTAACAATAATTTTATTGGGGGGACAGACAGGCCCAAAACTACATTGTTGCAGCTTAGAAGCTTTTTAAACATGTTATCATTGAACTTGGACATCCTCTTGCCCCAGCTTGAGTTGCCAATTTCCATTCTTTGGAGACGGTTTGATAGTTCCCACCTAAACGAGCACCGGAAAGCATGGAAAGGGCCTTTTTATGTTTATTGTGTTGACATTGATTTGTGTCCACTGGAATTTTGGCATTTCCAGGTGTCTACTACTCTTTATATATCACTGGCAGCCCAAACATCCACTGAAAGGCCATTCCACGTCTCCTGGACCATGTGAATATAATATAAATGTTGGGTGGACAGCCCTGTACAGTGGGCTTTAGAGGAGAACTGTGAATAATCAGCTGATACACTCAAAAAGAACAGAATGTAGAGAGCAGCTGTTAAATAGATTGACAACGTTACCACCAGGAATTTACTGACCGTTTAACCACAGCCTTCAGAAAGGACTCACGAACTGGCCAGGGATTACATGTATAGCCTCATAGTAACTAAAAAAAAACATTAGCAAGTCAACCGTTTTTAAATTACATTCAATGCATGGCTGCCCTGGCACAGCTAGAGCACACTATGCAAATTAATATAACTCCCACAGTGCAATGCACCATATCACTCATGCTCTCAGTGGGCATTTCAATGGACGAACCTGGGAGCACATGGATTTAAAGTGGAAGTTACGTTGTCCCAAACACACAAACTTTAGAGGTAAATGTTTGTTATAGTTTATTGTTTTGTTTTTTTAGTTTTCATTAGCACTTACTGCGGTGTAGAAAATGAGTTGCTCCGCGTTAAGAATTTCATCCACTTACCCAGTAGACTAGAGTTTCAATAAAAATGACAGATACATGATAATTGATCTATTTCTGTGCTGCTGGTAGATTGGAAAGTTGGTCTTAAATGTCCCAATCTCCCACTGAACGTTCGCATGATGCATTATTTAACTTGCACACGCAGTGGGGGCATGCAAGATACAGCCATTTTGTATATCAGGATGCCCAATGCTAAATCCCTGTTTAAAGGCGACTTTTCTTATTTGAAGGTCATTACTCTATTCTTTGATTTGAGTATAGACGGTGCCAGATGTAGGTTATGACACGATGACGGCCTCCTCTAAGAAACGCCTCTCCCTGCTAATCAGCCAGCCGTGACCTAAATACAACAGCCGTGGGTATGTGCCCGGTGTGATTTTACCAATTATATCATGCATTATTAAGAGGCTTATTCTAAATGTTACGTTACTTAGCAGTAAAACAATGCATCTCCCTGAGTAAATCAATAAAGGTGGTAGAATATACGCCCTCGCAAGGCCCAGGAGCGGCTGCTCGCTGATCGGCAGGTGCAGGAGCATTGTTTAAAGCACTCTGCCGGCTGTGCCATATATAATAACAGATAGGTGGGGAGCCTTTTATTCTACAGCTGATTGCTACACCCACAGACTGAGTGGGTGAATGGCTGTTTATTCCCAAGCAAATATATAGAACAATGGAAGCACAGGCAGCGATGCGATGGACGGGCACGTCTTTGGCCAAATGGAGATATAGGATACCGTGTTGGCAAGATTAGATGGGCCCTAACTACCTTAAAATAAAATGTAAAAAAAGCAAATAAAACCACACAACACCTCCTTCCCTGTTTCGCAAGCAAAAAAAGTTGAGGGGGAAAAAAAACCCAATAAGTTACCCTCATCAATAAAGTGCACTAAAAACGGTGGTTAACTATCAATCCTTTTAATAAACTGGTTCTGCGTCATCGCAACGTTATTCTGACTGTTAATTATTAATTAAAGTGAATAACATGAAATATTCTCGCAAAATAGGTTTTTATTCACGAACATAGAGGCAGAAGGATGAACAGTTACAACTATTTACCAGCCACTTTTTTCTTAGAAATCAAATTTAAAAAAAATATTAATGGCTGCACCCTTTATATAAAATCATTTTGCCAGAAAAGAATTCTGAAGATTCAAATTGCAATATTTAACGTTAAGATTAAAGTGTTTTGTTTTTTTAAACGAAGCAAAGCCTCACTTTGTTATATTTCCATATATTTGTGATTGTGAATCGTAGCGAGCACATCTTTTTATTCTCTCATACCTTTAGCGTTATCTATAATAGATTAAATAAAGATAAACGTTAAATATTGCCTTCATAAAGCAGGGCTGGGAAGCAGAGGAAATGTAGTATTTTTCAATGTGTTTATTGAGCCAGTTACTGCCACGGAAACACGTGGTGCAGGCCCAAGGTTCCCACCAAACCGGCCACAATATGGATTTCTCTTAGAGAGCACCTGTCAGGAAAGCATGCCAGCCATGCACTTTTTAGGGCGCAGTTGTTTTCGGTCGGTGTTTTGCAATGCAAGCACGCATTTCTCTAACACAACAATCAATTTAAAACAGAAGTTTGCTGATGTAATAATGTACGTTAACATTTTTTAGTGATGGAGGAGAATAAATTGCTGAACCCTCTGGCACACTGCAGGTTTATTTTGCAATCCATAAATATGCACATTGGAAAAGTGTTTTCGATTAGGATAAAAAGTTTCAGATATGCATTCTGGGCCATTTTGATCGTGTATTTACAGGGGAATTCACTAAAGGGAGAATTTAAAGGAAATTTTTAAGTGTAAGGCCAGAGGAGCCGAAAAGAAAGCATAGGTAACTTAGAGGATTTTCCCAGTTCAGGCATTTTGATCTTAAATTCACTTAGAATTCACCTTGAATCCTCACTTTAGTGGATATCCCTTTTAGTGCCCGAGAACCTTAAAATCATTCTTTGTTTAATTCAGAAACTGCCAGATGCAAAAAGAATAAAAGAACGCCTGTGCGGCTCCGGGCTCACCGAAGCGACGCCTGCGCGGCTCCGGGCTCACTGAAGCGATGCCTGCGCGGCTCAGGGCTCACCGAAGCGACGCCTGCGCGGCTCAGGGCTCACCGAAGCGACGCCTGCGCGGCTCAGGGCTCACCGAAGCGACGCCTGCGCGGGCACCAGCGGTCACAAATGCCACGTTTCGCCAACTCTGGCTGAGCCAAAACAGCTCCACAGCTCTGGCCTGAAACGTAAAGTTATTCATAAGCGGAGCACAGGGATGCCCACTTATCATACATTTAATCAGCGGGGCGAAAACAGTGAATTGTTTTATGCCAGCAATTCATGCTAGTTTTAGAAATCTAAAAATGTTGCAATTCAGATGTATGCATTAAGTGACCACATTATTCGCCAAGCGTGAAATGTCAGGAATTCAAATTTTAGGCCCGAATTACTGAAGTGTAAAATCCAGCTTCTCCGATCCAGCCATGTTATTAGTCAGTACAGCTATTTTTGGACGAGAATTTGAAATTCCCTTTGAAATGATTCTGAATTCCCTACAGATCACACTCTTACACACTATGCTGTTTGCGCGTCTAACAGCGCACAGTGTGTCACAATCAGGGAAGTGATGCAGAGTTTAGTAATTCAACTACCTGTTTCGCTCTCTGCTTACGCCTACAGTCGTTTCATTGTCGTGTGCTATATTCACTTCTCAGAAATTAGAAACAAATACTTTTGCATTACACCCCCAATATTGTACAAGTTTGAGCCCCCTTCCTCTCTTCCTAAACTGCAGCTCCCATCATCCTTATCCAGCCTCCTATATCAGGAGAAGAAAGCTATAGTATCATAGCAGCTGGAAGACTCAATGCTGACCTTCACTTTACCTTAACCACCAATCTCTTAAACCACCTTATTCAACCAAACGTACTAATCTGAGTAACACAGAATACGCGCGTTTACGCTGCATTTAATAAGGGACTCGTATAAACTATATTTCATTCAAGGAACCGTCATAAGTGTTGCATTAAATAAACGAATAGGTAGGTATCAAAAGGACTTTAATCGTCACTTTTTTATTAATTTAATAAGACGTGGGGAGGGATTTATTACACGTTGAAAATTTCTGAATTATTGGCCGATATTTAATTTGTCAACACTGAACCAATAGCTTTAAATAAATAATAAACCCGCCAGATAACAAGACATGCTTTGTTTAAATAAATAACATAAGAGATTATGTAGAAAAAGATCTACTGCGTTTCCTAGACTGGGTTAACCGAGGACCTTATCCAGATACTCTTAAATTAATTAAAACAAGCAGAGGAGTTAACTCCCTTAAACGCAAACCGGAAAGCACATTCACGTTAATCTTTTTAGGAACTCCTTGTCCTATTCAGTATATCAGTATAATTAGCTCTCCCGATATGGGGTGTAACAGACCAGCCCCCCCCTAAAAACTGGTTCTCCCAGACAATACACCAATCCTCCTTAAGCGACCATTTTCCACCATCACAGCATTGTACAGCTGGCATCTTATCCCCAAAACACACTGTAAACCTCCAACCTTTAGCAGGGTTACAAATTAACCAAACGAACATTACGTGAAATGAAAACAAAGAATGGCTCTGCTCAGGACAATTTACGGTCTAATAACACCATATAAAACGAATACCTTAGTGCTGAATTTCAGACACGTCTTAAGCCATTATGTATGACACATAATTCTGTAAAATATTGTATTGTTCTGCGGATTTCGTAGGTAGCGAATAGAGAGCTTCTGTAAAGCTTTTAACACCTATTGCCATAACTCACCGTCAGTAATTAGCACCATTCTCCTGGTTTGGTGCCCTCCTGGATGGTAAACAAGGTTCCACAAACGAGCTGCTTTGTGGGCTTTGTAAAGTTCAGACCCAGGAAGAAATTGTCACTGATCTCAGACTTTCAGAACTGACAGCTGCAAACCCAGGCTGGGGAGGAGAGTCTGGGGCAACACGTCACACTGCCCCAGGGAGGGGGGGGGGGACTGAACAGTGTCACACCCTGTTCCTGTCACACTAAGGCTCTGACCCAAAAACTTAACCCCTGCAGCACCGACAGGATGGAGGAGAATGCAGTGTTTGCAGGTTTACAAGGTGTAATATGTAAAGGGAGGATGTTATCATGGTGTCTGGCTCTAGGTAACACTCCCACAGGGATAGTTTGTGGAATCTAAGCTGGGCTTATTTAATGTACACAGGCTGCTATAGAAACATCAGCATATTCAGGGAGAGACAGGTATACACAGGCAAGCCTACACAGGGAGCATACCGCCACTGGAATGCAGGGGAAGAGACATAAACAGACACAAATCACAGGCATACACAGGGTGTATATTATATATAAATACACACACACACACACAGCACATACAGGTACACACGTCACAGGTATGAACAGAGCACATACAGGTACACATACCACACTTGCAACTGAACACAAAACAGGTACATGCCACACGAGCACATACAGGTACACATACACATCACAAGTGTGCATGAGAACACATCCCATTGTACAGTGCTGCAAAATTTGTTGGCGCTTTATAAATAATAATACAGGTACACACACCACAGATGTGCACATGAACACATACTTGTACACACACCACAGCAGCAGCTGTGTGTGCAGGAGCACATACAGGTGTGCAGAGAAGCAAATATAGGTGGGCGCAGGAGCACATAAAGGCACAGACACACCACAGGTGTGCACAGGAGCACATACAGGCGCACACACACAACACAGGTGTGCACAGGAGCGCACACACACGCCACAGGTGTGCACAGGAGCGCACACACACGCCACAGGTGTGCACAGGAGCGCACACACACGCCACAGGTGTGCACAGGAGCGCACACACGCCACAGGTGTGCACAGGAGCGCACACACGCCACAGGTGTGCACAGGAGCGCACACACGCCACAGGTGTGCACAGGAGCGCACACACACCCCACAGGTGTGCACAGGAGCGCACACACACCCCACAGGTGTGCACAGGAGCGCACACACACCCCACAGGTGTGCACAGGAGCGCACACACACCCCACAGGTGTGCACAGGAGCGCACACACACCCCACAGGTGTGCACAGGAGCGCACACACACCCCACAGGTGTGCACAGGAGCGCACACACACCCCACAGGAGCGCACACACACCCCACAGGAGCGCACACACACCCCACAGGTGTGCACAGGAGCGCACACACACCCCACAGGTGTGCACAGGAGCGCACACACACCCCACAGGTGTGCACAGGAGCGCACACACACCCCACAGGTGTGCACAGGAGCGCACACACACCCCACAGGTGTGCACAGGAGCGCACACACACCCCACAGGTGTGCACAGGAGCGCACACACACCCCACAGGTGTGCACAGGAGCGCACACACACCCCACAGGTGTGCACAGGAGCGCACACACACCCCACAGGTGTGCACAGGAGCGCACACACACCCCACAGGTGTGCACAGGAGCGCACACACACCCCACAGGTGTGCACAGGAGCGCACACACACACCACAGGTGTGCACAGGAGCGCACACACACCACAGGTGTGCACAGGAGCGCACACACCACAGGTGTGCACAGGAGCGCACACACCACAGGTGTGCACAGGAACGCACACACCACAGGTGTGCACCGGAGCGCACACACCACAGGTGTGCACCGGAGAGCACACACCACAGGTGTGCACAGGAGAGCACATACACCACAGGTGTGCACAGGAGAGCACATACACCACAGGTGTGCACAGGAGAGCACATACACCACAGGTGTGCACAGGAGCACACACACAATAGGTGTGCACAGAAACACGCACACCACAGCCGCACATACAGGTAAACACCTTACATATGCATAGTAGCACATAGCATTTGAACATACATCACAGGTATGTACAGGAGTACATTCAGGTGCACACATTACAGGTATCAACGGGGGAGATGTCCAGGTACACACAGAAAGATATGCACAAAGCTGCGTGACATTTTGTACTTCCCAAGGACACTTTTACTTTTTGTTTTTTCTCGAAAAGGTTTTATTTACAAAAAATGCATATGCCTACTTTATACGGTTACTCAAATTACACATTATAAAGTGCCACCCAACTCATAGCACACAAACAAATCTTAGCAATGACCAGTTAATATCCATTAAGTAACTATATGTATCTGGCATGGAGGGCCATGGTGCATTGGCCAACATGGAACAGGGTGGTCAGGAAGAGATAAAGTATCATACGTCTTCCAGGCAGTGAGAATATTATCTCTCACTCAGCCCTGGCAAACGTCACAGCAGCTGCACCCACACTGCGGTTACAGACACACAGCCCCTTCCTTCCTTTACACACACATATAGGGAACTGGGGGGGCTCTGTACCAGTATGTCCCAACTTCACAGCAAATTAAAACAACTTTATTAAGATGGGCGTTTATTGGATGCTTAGTAACAGATCATTTTACAGAATAACATATTGTATATACACCCCTCTTGTATAGCTGTAATACGCTGCAGAATATGTTGGCACTATATAACTAAAGAATACTAAAATATTCAAAAAACTCAGAAAGCCTTACTCATGTCGGCCAATCTTACTAATTTCCAAGCTGTGCATGCCGCAATATTATTATAATGTTATATTATTTAAAGAGCAATATAATTATCATCATGCAATATATTTATTTTGTAAATTAAAACTTTATGGTTATGAAGAGTTCAATGCTGTAAAGTTAAACAGATATGTACTCTATTATAGGAGCCGACAAATGTGTTTAGAAGTTAAGATAAAAAGATAAACAGAATTATAGTGCAGCTCTAAGCACCATAACAACTTTGCAATATTGTACTGATTAGGGTGCTGAGAGATAATTGCATCTATTTGTAAAAACTAGAAGATGAGGGGCCTTCATTTGTGTCAGTTAAAACTTATCCATAAAAGTATGTATCTGTCATTTGTAAACACTATTTGGGTAAATATGTAACTAAATTTGATAATCAGATAACTTTTAAAAAACTCACATCCCAGGAAATCTCTATATAGCCTCCTTTTTGCTGATTGTATGTTTTCACCTGTATTATTGCATATTTTATTGTATCCTTCCTGTATGATGTGAGATTATATATTATATATATTTTTTTTAATGGGGTAGATTCCTGCGGTTTTAAAAGTTAAATTAAAGAACCACTAGTCTCCCAGGTCACTACATGTTAATGAAGTGGTCTGGGAGCAGTGGCCATGTCCTTTTAACCCTGCCTGTTTACATTGCAGGGTTAAATCCACCTTTAGTGTCTGTCATACTGATGCTATGTGATGTGAAAGCATTAAAATCAATGCTTTACTATGAGGAAGCTTGGATGTGCACATTAGGTCCCCAATGCTCATCTATGAATCGGACCACGTTGGAGGAAGCCATGCCTCCTCCATGATGTTGCAGGAGATGAAGTACGCAGTACCAACTAAGTCTCGGTGCTAGAAAAACCTTTATTTTAGAAATGTTTATTGCATTTTTATATAAGCTAGTACCGGGGGCACTGTAAGGAACATATTCAGAATTTTATAGAAAATGGTGAGCATGCGGCCTTCTTCCGAATCCTTTTGACGCCTGGGGGGATGAGTGGAGTTCGCGTGAGACCACCATCTAACCAGTGGATTAGAGGTAAAGAAGTTTTTTTTGGAAGACCCTAAATCTAAACAATCAAATGTTTGTGCACTTCTGAGTTATAAATGTGAGTGCTCCTTAATGTCAATCCTTTGGTTCAATTTCAGAAATGAATAAATCCTGAATTTCTTTTAATCAACTGAGTGACTATTTCTAGACTAAGGAAAGTGTCTGATGATTTTTTAGGTTTGGCTTTTTCCAGATTTTTTCCCCCTCTACAAAGCGATTTTTCAGGGTGTGTAATTTTTTTTTGTAATATTTTTCCTGCTAGACATGACCTGACACATGTTCTCATTAGCACTTTCATAAACAGCACTTTTTCAGGAGAAAATGTTAAAGTATCTGCTTGAGAGCTTCCAGATCTCCACACTGACTGTTTATTAAACTGGAATTTCAGAATTCAGGGACCAGCGAGACAGAGCTTCAACTAAGAATCGCAAGTCAATAATTAGCCTTTCCTTTGTATTTAGTGTGCTCACTATTGTGCAGAAGCAGCACACAAGCAATGGTTTTGAGGACAATGTCGCACGCCCCCCCCTTAGTCAAAATCCCATTCACACCTGGCCCAGCACATTAACACCCTCTATGCCTGTGAGCATCTCCCCCACCGAATTATCATTTGCCAGAGCTACTTCACATAGCAATCGCCATGGGTACCGTAGGAAACACATTCCCAAGTTACCTTCTGTTATAATGAACTGCCCACCTACAGACCAGGATTAACCAGAAGGAAACTTTAGGCAGCTGCCTATGGCCCAGGGATTAGAAAGGGGCCCTGGAACCAGGGATTTGCTTGCATAGTATTATAAATCATGGTAAATAACATGGGGGTATTGTTGCCTCCCATCTGGTGTCTGGCTATTTGTATATTTTTTTGAGAATGTTTGAATAAATTTGTATAATAACAGTCTCCAAGAATCAATTGTTATTTGCAGAGTGTCCAAGGACTGAGCGATGGAGAGATTGACCAAGTTGGATCTTTGATGATTGACTTTGCTTCAGCCATATTTTCACAAGAAAATCACATGGCTACTACAAATTTCACATCAAAAGTGAATTAGAATCTAGCTTTGTAAACTCTTTCTCCTACGGACTGTCTGTCTGTTTATATTTTTACTCTGGATAATTATATAGCAGGCTGACGGGTGTCTATCGGCAGTTGGCTACTCATGGATGAGCCAATATGAGGAGAGAATCTATTTCCAAACATGATGTTAAAGAGTGCAGGGGGGAGCCATAGGGGTTAAATAAAGATATGCGGTGTCAGAAATCCATAACAAGCAGGGGGTCTAGTTATCTCAAACACGGGTCAAAGACATGCCTAGGCCTGTAAAACATCTCAGCAGAACAGCCTGGGGTATGGAACAAATACAAAATACAAATTAAAGTGAAGAGAAAGGGCCAATAGCTCAACCTTGTGACATAACCAGCTGCGTGCAGAGAGTCTTGGGAATTTACAGAATACAGCCCACTGCTCTGGGGCTATTGAGACAAAGTCCCCACATGTAGCTGTACCAGGAGAAAAATACACAAAATACCAAAATCAGCCAATCAGCTGGTGGCATTACCAACAGGGGACACCGAGATTTATTATGTCACAAACAGGAGGGAGCATACAAAGAAAGGTACCCCAAGAATCTCTCTGACTGTACGGGGGTAAAGGAATCCCGCTATATCCCCTAATAATATGGCTCTAAGCAATAAATGTAGCCAGTTAAAATTACAAGAAACGTATCAGGAATAAATTCCGGGGTTCTAAACAGTAGAGGAATCAGAAAACATTCCACAGCTTTTGACGGCAACAACTCAATTTTTAGAACTTTGCTCACACACTTGCTCTTTACAAATGACCCAAAATTATGTAAACAATGGGTCATCTCCCCTTGACCTGTTCATTCATTTGTAAAAGGTGCACAAATGTTACATGAGAGAGAGATTAGAGGCGACCTTTAGTTCAGTTAGTTGAAAGCACACAGATAGCTTGACTGCTAGACACTTACAGACAACTTGCTCCTGTTTTAAAGAAACACTCCAAGCACCATAACCACTACAGCACACCTGGACCAAGGTAAAATCAAACCACAACTACTTACTACTGTTCAACTACTTACTGTGGGAAAGCACCGGCACTGGCACTGGCACCATAACCACTACATTCCACTGGGACCCAGGTAAGCTGTCAAACCGTACAAAAAGATGAAGTAGGGCTGCGCCAATAAAGTAACATAAAATAGTCCCAAAAGTCTCACTAGAACAAAAGATTGTCAGTATTGGATAAATGTAACTGAATAGACTCTTCAGTAGGGATAGGTGCGTTTGAATGTCTCATGGTATTCGTTTATATGGAAGAAAAAAGGAGACAGAGGCAACCAATAGTGTAAAAAGTCTAAAATCCGTAGTGTAAAATAGTAATAGGAGGAAGAAAACTCACATTTAAAAGAGCTACGGCCAGCTCTGGTGTGAAGGCCATACAGCGGTATAATCCCCGCTTGTGGGATATGTGAAGAAAGTGCGTCTATCAGCACCGGCTGGTCATCTAGGGCTCCGAGGGAAAATAAAAAAGCAACAATAGTGCTCTCAATTATGATAAAAATAAATAAGATAATAGTCACAAGTATAGAGCAGGAACACTGCTCTATTGATAAGGCACTGGTGGTATGATCCCTACCTGTGATTGCTTTGAGTAAAGGAACAAAATAAAAAGCCAGGAAGAGTAAAAATAATAAAAGTACAAAAAAAAAAAGAGGCTTGGCACAGCGGAGTTACCAAAAAACTTTTAATGATCTAAAAATACACAATATAAAATAACCATTACGCGTTTCACCAATATAGGCTCTCTCAAATGGCATAAAACAGACTACTCACAGTGGGACAGCACCAGGGAACTCCTGGCACCATAACCACTACATTCCACAGGGACCCAGGTAAGCTGTCAAACTGCACAAAAAATGGTTCAACTACTTACTGTGGGACAGCACCAGGGAACTCCTGGCACCATAACCACTACACTCCACAGGGACCCAGGTAAGCTGTCAAACTGCACTAAAAATTGTTCAACTACTTACTGTGGGACAGCACCAGGGAACTCCTAGCACCATAACCACTACATTCCACAGGGACCCAGGTAAGCTGTCAAACCGCACTAAAAATGGTTTGACTACTTACTGTGGGACAGCACCGGGGAACTCCTGGCACAGTAACCAGTTTAGCAGGCTGTAGTGGCTATGGTATTTGGAGCAGTCCTTTAATGTGACTAACAGGAAATATTTTATGGTGCCCCCACTCTAATTAAGCCAGCAGGGATACATTAGGTGTAGTGCTGGTATATATGAACCATAGGTTATAAGCAAAGAGACTCACATTGTCCACTTCTTAGATTGGTTGCATAGACTGCTCTGTTTTTAGTATCAAATTATGGAAACCATTAGAAATTGTCAGGATCGCTAAGTACCCGAGGCCCTGCTGAGTTTAATACACAGTCTACAACTGTATATTACTTGGTTTGGGACAGATTATAGATACTCACTTAAGGAACTAGAACTAAATAATTATATAAATATTTCAACACATAAGCAGCAAGGCCGCAAGCACGTCCCAGACCAGGAAAAGGCTAAACCAATCAGACGAAGGGTTTTCCCACTAAGCCATGTCAAGCACAGATTTATGGTATTTGGAGCAGCCGTTCGGAATGGTAACACCCAATAAACTGATAACAGTCTGTGTCACCTGGTCACCCAGAACTGGTACATGTCTCCTAACCACCACCACCTTCCTCTAAAAAGAACTATATTCACACCATTAACACCCTCCAGCCACTGCCTTCCAGCCCAGCACCCTTTCCAGTGGCTCAAAGGTCATCACAGACCGGAAAGTAACTGTAGTGGCAAGGAGCGCCTGACCGAGAGCAACCACCAAACCCTATGGAACTCCTGATCGGATTGCGGAGTTGCTGCGGTCTGTAAAACTTTGTCAAGGCCACTCTCAGCCCCAGAGTCACCTATCAGAGCACTATTTTAAGGGGTGATAGGTGAGGTGGTGAGGCATTAACAATACTCAGGACTTGAGGGAGCTCCATGTACCAACAGAAAGCACCAACATTTTAGGTGACCGGGATTTCCCACCCAGCGCCTTGGAACAATGCGCCAGATCGGAGGACTGTCACAGCCCAGTCAAAAACTTTACTTCAGTTAATTCGGGCTAGTCACCTCCGATTGGAAGCACTGAGTGGATGCACAACAAAGATTTGGATGACGAAGGAGGATTTAACACTACCTAGTTTTACATCTAAAAGAGAAATTAGGGTTTTGTTGTTTTTTTGTTTAGGTGCTTAGACATAAGGACACACTTTGTTTTGTTTCCCCAAACGCCATGACGATAGGTGGTTGTTACAAGGAAGGCTGATTGGGTGGTGGTCAATCCCATTCTAGAAACAAAGCTTTCTCAGTGTAGGTAACAGACCGGGTTCTGGGTTTAGATTCTGAGTTAAGAGATTTTGCTTTCTGCGAGGATCATCTGCCACAATAGAGCCTACTCCTGAGCCCACAAATGAGTCTGACATAAGAAATGTATAAAATTGGCACGAAAAACTTTGTGATGTTGACATGGACAATAACCTACAGTCTAATGTAACACTAAATGTGGTAAATTCACTAAAAGTCGAAGTGAATAATGCCAAAGACTGGGTACTGATCAATTGGAGCAGGTCCACTGGCCGTTCGGCTTGGTGGCCATCCCTGACATTACGGAGGATGTCTGCTATATAATGATATGTCTTTAGACATGTTGCATCAGCTCGGAAACCGGGCCATTTTGTCTTGTTTCCTGTCTATTTGAAGTGGTAAAGATCCTGTAAAGTGATTTAAAATGCCACAAAATGTAAATTAGTTGCCGTTTCCATCACAACGGAGCAGATTTTCACAAAACTAGTGCATGTTTTGGGTTTCTTTTCCGGTGTGAAACTATAGTAGATTTTGATTGCTTCTAGCTTATTACCTAGAAAAGTTAAAAGCCTCAAAAAGTGATTGGCAGAACTTAAATAGGATCTTAATTTATTCTGATATTTTATTTATTTATTCCACATATACAACCAAACCTGAGCACTTTATTCTATGGCTCTGCGTATGTAGGCCAATTGTCAGCCTCCAGGCACACAGTGTTCCTTACTAGGTATCTACATAGCCAAAGATCATGCCTGTGGCAAACACAGCCACTGTATATTGTCCTTATTATATGTATCATGTTTATTGCGTATGTATGCCTTTAAGAACCAAGGGTCTAATGTGGTTCAAGCAAGTAAGGGCATTCATATGCTAGTATTCGTATGCTGGCAGCAAGAAAAGCCGCCAGCCTCCCTGCAAATCGTTTCACGAACGGTGAATTTCATCACTGTTCGTGAAACAACCAAACTACCGAAGGGAGACCACACACAGGAGGTCGTGTGGCCCTCATTAAGGATTGCAACAATGTTGCAATCGGTATTTAAGAGGATTCAGGGTGGCCGTCGTTCGACTACCGACCACGCGGCGGTCGGCCATTTTGGATCCTTTGTTCGTCCAGTGGTATTTGGTCGTCGAGCGCCTGGAACTAAAATCGGCTACTCGGCGGCACGAATACCGCTGGACTTCCATACCGTTCAGGAGCCCGGTCTTTCGGTAATGTGGTCCCCTAGGTTCAATCGGTAGTTTGAAGGGAACTTAAGTGTAAAGTGTATTTGGTACGGTGTTCGGTTATTTCAGCTGGGATCTGAGCGGTACTCTCACGAAAGGTGTGCTCAGACCCCAGCTATCTCCCGATCGTCCATTCGTTTAAATGTACCGAATAATGTAAGAGTTATGATTTTTAATGTAAATTGTCAGTTTTGCTGCACGAGGGGATAATCCACTTAATTGTATATTCTAGTGGGAGTATCCCTCTCGTGCAGCGGTGCCTGATGGGAGAAATGCCCATGTGATTCAGTTCCCCATGTAGTCCCCTACTGTACAACCCCTGGAATGTCTGTAGGGAAACCCCTTGCATGGGGAATCCCATAAATACTGGAAGCCTGTGAATAAAGCTCAGTTGACTCCCAGCCTATGTGTCGTCTAGTTCTTGGGAGGAAAGGATTGTATAACGCTACCTGGATTGTTGTATGCTGTACCTGCCTATTTGGATTATTACCTGTCTACCAGCGGAGACCCTGTGGATTAAACTACTTCTCCGCTACAATGCCGATAAATAAAAATTACATTTCAGGAATGCTCTGTTAGAAACACAAACATGTACAAATAGTGAGTGTGTGTTACCAACGACCTCAAAAACAAAAACAAAAAAAGACTATTTTCACCATTCTGTGGACTTCCCGTTTACCTTGCTGGCAAAGCCAAACAGAGCACCCAAGAGGCCAGCCACCCGGTAAAAGAACTGTCCTAATATGAACCTCGAGAAGGGACTCAGAGAACTCAAGCCAGCCGCATGTCTGATTTCTCAGAAGAGAGAGTGCTTAGTTTGCCAAGACTTCAGGGATAGTCTCATTGCACCTGAAGCACTTCATTAAACCAGAGTTGTCCTGTTGCCAAGAGTGATCTGGATCTTTTGCACGACACTATTTATATTACTCTGCGTTTATGTGCAGAAGTGTTCCTTTAATGAAGAATATTAACTCTCCCTTAAAACTATATGCCTATACTCGTAGAATGGAAAGGGGATGATAAAGGAATTGCATGCCTACTGGCTGTTCCCGATGCAATGTAAATTATTCCAGTTCTGTCACTCTCATTCCTGCCCGATACCGGGGCTTTCTCCCTTCCTCTTTGTTACCCATGTCCAGAAATAAAGAATGCCATGACATGATCCAGTGTGGCAAGTTGTCGCACACACTGCCCACAGAACATTTATCCTTCTGGTGTCCTGTTACTTTACAGAACAAACTGCAACATACTATAAACCGCTTTGGTGCATCATATTATTATTGGCCTTTATATAGCGCCAACTTATCCCGCAGCTCTTGTACATGTATACACACACACACACACACAGTAATAGAATGGTAATGGAAAAAGGAAAATCACTGTTAAATTGTTACCTGATGCAAACATAACATGTTTAAACCTCTACCCCATCCAACCCATGAAGCAAGTATTTGGCTAACGCTATATCCAACACGTTGCAACAGCAAAATCAGCGCACTCTAAAAAACATCCCTTAAAACATATTATTCTGAATACTTTACACAGCGTGGTAACAGGCTGTAGGAGTATCTGAGTTTTATTTTAAGTTTCTTCCTTAACCTACTTCTCCTTTCTGTTTCCTCTGTACAGATGCACATGTCACTGAAGCGTATTACTGGCAAAGTGACATCATGACTCACTGCATGACAGTTACAATGAGGCAAAAAAACAAAACCAAATTATATAGATATAAATATAGTTCTCGTAGTAATAAACAAGATCAGACAGCTAAACCTCCTTTGCGAACATCAATGTAACTGTGCTAAGCTTTGGACCCAAACAGCGCCCTTGGGTGCTGAAGATGTCTAAAACTGTAAAGACTATTAGTTTATGTTTACTAATTTTCTTGCGAAGTGTAGTAAAATATGTCTCACTCCTGCCAATCCATTTACAGCGAATATATCATCCAGATTTTGTTCAGATGACAAGTTTACCTTCAGGTAGGAATCAATAAATACCCCTGTACTGGTAAAACTGCCAGCAATTGTGTACATTCCAATTATAGATTATCAATATTTATACAGCATTTTCCGCAGCACCTTCCTATAAAAAAAATAAAAAAAATGGGGATATTAAACAAGTAGCCTACAGATAAAAATAAAGTTGACAGACATAAAAAGTGATGAAGGCTCTGCTCACGTTATCTAACAATCGAAGAGGAATGGGGGCAAAGATACACACACAAAAAAAAAAAAAAAACACATTTCAGGGGAGAGGAACGGTGGATCAATACGATGCCTGTGTCTAGTTACGCTTGTAAAAGTGCTGTGTGGAAAAACTGTGGAGTAGATTAGAATATACTTTAACAAACTAGCACTCGCTTGGCCAATTTAAAGTGACACTAAGCACCAAAAAAAAAGTTATTTTAATAAAGTGTTTTTGGTGCATGGATCTCGCCCCTGCAGTCTCACTGCTTAATTTTTCTGTCTCTTTGGCTCATGGCGATTCAGTTACCAGGATCCATGTAAGTGCTGGACTCTTGCAATCGTGCATGCATGAGACTTCAACCCTATGGTCTATATAGGATCCCATGAAAACCTGCTTAGACCAAGCCTGACTCCCACCGTACTATTTTCTCTTATAGTGTCTTTGAATTCAGTTGGCATTTCAGTGAACCGCAGTCTTAATCAGTATTTCATAACAGATCCACTTTAAGTAATAATGACTAAAGGTCTATGCTGTCATAATAATCTGCTCTTTAATGATCAGGCACTGTACCAGGCCTGTACACAGCAGCCAAGCCAAATAAGTCATATTCAATTTTTGACACCGGGAATACAGCTAGAGGCTTGCATTGATATAGTGTGGCATCTGGTGCTTAATGTGTTAATTGTATTTAATTGCACGGGATATCCTGTTCAGTAGCTTCAGCACATATGGAGAACGTGGGTTTCTGGATGCCTGCGATAAATAGCTGGTAAAGAACTGAAAAAATGCAACATTCAATTAAAAAACCTGAAGGACCCACAGCTGCTAATAAGCCGACAAATGGCCAACCCACTGGACCTGACAACCTTATCACGGAGAAAGGTCATTTAACAAGGATAACCTACAAAATGAAGGGTGACTCAACCATGGTGAAAGGTGGTATGTGTACCTGGTTAAAGCAACTTTAAAGGACCACTATAGTGCTATGTAGTCCTTAGGTTCCCCCCCACCCTCATGGCCCCCTCCCGCTGGGCTGAAGGGGTTAAAACCCCTTCAGCTACTTATCTTTCTCCAGCGCCGGGCTCCCTCGGCACTGGGGAACTCTCCTCCTCCTGCCGACATCAGCTCCGAATGCGCGGCAAGTACTCAATGCTTTCCTATGGACGTCAGCGTCTTCTCACTGTGATTTTCACAGTGAGAATCGCGGAAGCGGCTTGATTAACCCTCCGTGTAAACGTAGCAGTTTATCTGAAACTGCTATGTTTACAGTTGCAGAGTTAAAACCTGGGGGACCTGGCCCCCAGACCACTTCATTGAGCTGAAGTGGTCTGGGTGCCTATAGTGATCTTTTAAGGTCCAAGTAGCTAATCCTGAAGCACAGCCAACTTAGAGAATATCTCCAATTCGGCGAATTGGTCTTTAGTTTTGAAATTTTTAAGCAGTACCGTCACCCCAATGGCCCCACAAAAGGAGATAATGATAAAATTATTACGAAATACTCATACTGGCCGTGTTGAAATATCACTGAAATTCCAATCCAATCAAAAGATATATGGAGATAAAATAGGGACTACTTTGTCTCAGTATTTTTCCTACGCCGGACACTGATCAAGAAGTGTCAATTGGCTCTATCTATGGATGATCCTGCGGTCTTGTGAAATACTCCATATAACTCAAAGTCAAAAGTATACAAAATGGAAGCACAACTAGCTTAGTGAATTCTTCCAATTCAGCTACCTTAAATTTTAAATTCACTTTGAATCCTCACTTTAGTGGATAACCCTGTTAGTCTGTGTTAATTCCTTCAGATGTGATGATTGTCCAATCCTGGATATGTTGTGCTAGTTAAAGATACAGCATTTTGAATAGGTTTAAGACATCATTACCAGCTGTCCCATTTTTGCACATTTTGGGTTCCCGTTCTGTCAGGAACTGTCTTAGGCCATGCCTAGCATTAAGAAATCAGTGTACAATTCATTCTGAGACTGTTACCATTAACATCACTGATTTAAAATTAAACTTTCAGGCAGATCTTAGATCTGTCGCATAGCCAAGCACAATCATCGTTCCCAGCATCTGATATTAATTGACAGCACATATACTGTGCATGATATGAGGAGCAGGGATGTGATATTCAGATAAGTCACCCCAGGCCTACTATCCCCTCCCCTCCCCTAACCCCAGCAATAGAGAACCAGTCTCTGTCCAATCCCACTGGCTCTGAAACTGCCTTTATAATGCCAGTATGGAATCAATGAGCAGTTCCCGGCCCATGGTTTGCTGTGAGCAATGTATTACTTTCCTAAAGCAAGGAGGAGTAAGAGCTCAGAAAGTGTAACTGATGTCTTAACAGGAACTAAAAATGGTTACTCTCGCAGCGGCCATCACTCTCTCCTTCCCTGCACTCACACATCCCTCACTCTCCCCTTCTCTGCACTCACTCTCTCCTTCCCTGCACTCACACTCAGGCAGCACTCATTCTTTCCTTCCCTGCACTCACACTCAGGCAGCACTCACTCTTTCCTTCCCTGCACTCACACTCAGGCAGCACTCACTCTTTCCTTCCCTGCACTCACACTCAGGCAGCACTCACTCCCTCCTTCCATGCACTCACACTCAGGCAGCACTCACTCTCCCCTTCCCTGCACTCACTCCCTCCTTCCATGCACTCACTCTCCCCTTCCCTGCACTCACACTCAGGCAGCACTCACTCTCCCCTTCCCTGCACTCACACTCAGGCAGCACTCACACTCAGGCAGCACTCACTCTCCCCTTCCCTGCACTCACACTCAGGCAGCACTCACTCTCCCCTTCCCTGCACTCACACTCAGGCAGCACTCACTCTCCCCTTCCCTGCACTCACACTCAGGCAGCACTCACTCTCCCCTTCCCTGCACTCACACTCAGGCAGCACTCACTCTCCCCTTCCCTGCACTCACACTCAGGCAGCACTCACTCTCCCCTTCCCTGCACTCACACTTAGGCAGCACTCACTCTCCCCTTCCCTGCACTCACACTCAGGCAGCACTCACTCTCCCCTTCCCTGCACTCACACTCAGGGAGCACCCACTCCCTCCTTCCCTGCACTCACACTCAGGCAGCACTCACTCCCTCCTTCCCTGCACTCACACTCAGGCAGCACTCACTCCCTCCTTCCCTGCACTCACTCAGGCAGCACTCACTCCCTCCTTCCCTGCACTCACACTCAGGCAGCACTCACTCCCTCCTTCCCTGCACTCACACTCAGGCAGCACTCACTCTCTCCTTCCCTGCACTCACACTCAGGCAGCACTCACTCTCCCCTTCCCTGCACTCACACTCAGGCAGCACTCATTCTCCCCTTCCCTGCACTCACACTCAGGCAGCACTCACTCTCCCCTTCCCTGCACTCACACTCAGGCAGCACTCACTCTCCCCTTCCCTGCACTCACTCTCCCCTTCCCTGCACTCACACTCAGGCAGCACCCACTCTCCCCTTCCCTGCACTCACACTCAGGCAGCACTCACTCTCCCCTTCCCTGCACTCACACTTAGGCAGCACTCACTCTCCCCTTCCCTGCACTCACACTCAGGCAGCACTCACTCTCCCCTTTCCTGCACTCACACTTAGGCAGCACTCACTCTCCCCTTCCCTGCACTCACACTCAGGCAGCACTCACTCTCCCCTTCCCTGCACTCACACTCAGGCAGCACTCACTCTCCCCTTCCCTGCACTCACACTCAGGCAGCACTCACTCTCCCCTTCCCTGCACTCACACAGCACTCACTCTCCCCTTCCCTGCACTCACACTCCCATTTTCCTATCAGAGTAGATTCACTCACTACCATAAGTCTTCATTATCAGCCTCCTGTGAGTGTCTGTCAGACAAACAGGAAATAGGTGGGGGATCAATGTCAGTGACACCGGAAGTGACATCAAGGTCCACTCAAACAGGAAGTGACATCAAGATCCACCCATACTGAGCACTCCAACGGGAAGTGACAACATAGCCCCTCCCACACTGAGCACTCCAACAGGAAGTGACAACATAGCCCCTCCCACACTGAGCACTCCAACAGGAAGTGACAACATAGCCCCTCACACACGAAGTGACGATATAGCCCCGCCCACACTGAGCACTCTACAGAGCCCCTCCCACACAGAGCACCCTAAAAGGAAGTGATGTCCCTGCTAGATCTCCTCTCCTCCTGTCTCTCCCCCTCTTCCTAGTAGTGACCCACCTTGTCTCTGTGACCCCCCTCCCCCATTGTCTCTGTGTGACCTCCTCCCACCTTGTCTCTGTGACCCCTCCCACTTTGTCTCTGTGACCCCCCTCCCCCATTGTCTCTGTGTGACCCCCTCCCACTTTGTCTCTGTGTGACCCCCTCCCCCATTGTCTCTGTGTGACCTCCTCCCACCTTGTCTCTGTACCCCCCTCCCCCATTGTCTCTGTGTGACCCCCTCCCCATTGTCTCTGTGCGACCCCCTCCCCCATTGTCTCTGTGCGACCCCCTCCCCCATTGTCTCTGTGCGACCCCCTCCCCCATTGTCTCTGTGCGACCCCCTCCCCCATTGTCTCTGTGCAACCCCCTCCCCCATTGTCTCTGTGCAACCCCCTCCCCCATTGTCTCTGTGTGACCTCCTCCCACCTTGTCTCTGTACCCCCCTCCCCCATTGTCTCTGTGTGACCCCCTCCCCCCTTGTCTCTGTACTCCCCCTCCTCCCATTGTCTCTGTGTGACCCCCTCCCACCTTGTCTCTGTGAGAACAGCTACATTAAAGGACCACTCCACACCCCAGAGCTGGCTGAAGTGCTTTATGGGCGAGGAGTATCCTCGTTTAACCCCAGTCGGAGAAATCAGCAATAGGGACCTCCCACAGCCAGAGGATTCCTTCCTACTGCGTTAGCTCTTCTGAACTAAGGAAAGTGCTTGGCACGCTCTACTCCCCTCCCTCACATACCAGCTGACGGCTTCATCCCTGCACATGCAACCAGTCTGGTATACGTGCACGAGCTGATGCGCGCATGCACGTGGGGACCAAGTCAGAGAGGCTTCTCCATGAGAAACCCCTGATTGCTTATTTCCTTGTAATGAGACTGAAAGTATCTTCGGGGGGAAAGGGGAGGTGCTTACAAAGGATGCAGTAATAAGAACTGCAGCTTTTGTAATCTATTTTAAACTACATTCCCAATGAATACATACATGAAAATATGTTGTTGTTTTTTGGTGGGGGGGTTTGGAAGTGTGGAGTGGTCCTTTAAGCTGTAGTGGTTCTGGTGACTATAGTGTCCCTTTAAAGGGACACTATAGTCACCAGAACAATTACAGCTTATTGAATTTGTTCTGGTGAGTAGAATCATTACCTTCAGGCTTTTTGCTGTAAACACTGTCTTTTCTGAGAAAATGCAGTGTTTACATTACAGCCTAGTGATAAATTCACTGGCCACTCCTCAGATGGCTGTTAAAGATCCTTCCTGGGTCATAGCTGCTTAAAATGCATCCAAACATTCAGTATCTCCTCCCTCTGCATGCAGACACTGGACTTTCCTCATAGAGATACATTGAATCAATGTATCTATATGAGGAGAGGCTGATTGGCCAGGGCTGTGTTTGAATAATCCTGGCTCTGTCCCTGATCTGCCTCCTTGTCAGTCTTAGCCAATCCTATGGGGAAGCACTGTGATTGGGTCAGGCTACCACTTCTGATGATGTCAGCAGACTGCTTGTTTTTCTGAGTCTAACAGCATGCAGAGTTACAGCTTCAGGCTTGAATACAGTAAGATTTTTACTATATTTATGGAGACATGAGGGGCCCAGGGGGGCTAGATGGTGGTTTTAACACTATAGGGTCAGGAATACATGTTTGTGTTCCTGACCCTATAGTGATCCTTTAAGTTATCCTACATCTGCATTATTTCACTAAGCAGAAATATATAAATCAGTCTGCCCCTTTGGCAACCTTAACTTTTTTTTTTTTTAATTCAAAAAAGTTTAAAGTTAAATATAAAGTGCATATCTTGTCATCGAGAAAACCATCTCCAGAGCATGCAATACCCACAAGAAAGTGAGCCAACGCCCTCAGCAAAAACACAAGCTTTGTTAAAATATCACGTTATACACATGGTGATCTGATTTAATGGTAACCCTTAATTAATTAGTCATCCTTCACTTAGGTGCTTGTTTGCTGTGATAGTGTGTTACCTTTGCATGTGTTGTTTTAATGTAAGCAAGAAACCATGTTTTGGGAAATAAAGTGAAGCGCACTTTTTCGATCATTGCCAGGATCGTATTTTGCGATTTTTTTTTTTTTTTTTTAAAGGGACAGAAGCCCAGATTGGTTTCCAGTGTGAATTAAAATTTGCTTTGTTTTACTGATTTTGTGTTCACATGCGAAAGCTACCTGTAAAGCGCTGGTCGTTTGTACCTAGAAAATAATGAACGTGATCTGAATCATGCACACGCTAAATGAGTTCATTACTATATTATTTGTATCTATACATGTATCACTGTATTTTGTATAAACTAATGACAGTATATGCAAGCGTTCCAGTTATCTGAACAGATTAAAACTAATGGAGGTAGAGAGGGCTTTTTTTTATAAACATATATTAACATATATTTCCTTCTGTGAAATAAACGTGCATTTTAAATAGATTTTTATGACTGTATTTTTTATATATTTTTTTTTTGCTCTTAAAAATGTTTGTCAAGCCCTGTGTCAGCCAAAATGTAATCTTACTCTGAAGAAATATAACAAGCAGAGGGTCAGATACCGGGTAATCAAATAAGAGGATGGGCACACTTAAGAGAAACCCACAGTAAGCAAGTACAACTGAGCGAAGAGGACCAGGAGACAGGTTGTTATACATGTGAGAAGAGGTACGCTCACTCCACATCATCCCTGGGCTCCTGACACACCTCCTGCCACTTTAAGAAAGTACCTTCCCACCGCGTGCACTCCTAGGAAGGCCAGATCCTGCCACCATGCCAAACTGTTGAAGCCCTTCCCGGCCTTTTTGCGGTCCACAAGTAGGATGCAGCACTAATACTGAATCAGACTCGCTAACAATTTGCGGGTGTCAAATTGGTTGGGCTGAAACTCTGCAAAGGCTGGTGTCTCCACGAGGAGAGAGGGAGATGCAGCAAAGTAAGCCGGGGGAAGTGTGAGGACCTGAAAAGATGTTGCCTAAACCCTACTTCTATGCCATTGGCATCACTTTATCCTTGTGTTGAGTGGTGGTGTTATTTATACAGTCAGTGGAGTACCAGGCAATCTGAAAACTATAGGAACTAATGTTTTCAGTAAAAACCAAGAAAACAGGTCATTACCTGCCTTTTCTCCTGCAATGAGAGTTCATCTGAGCTCCTGGCCACTACACCTCCTGTGATGTCATCCAGCTCTCAATGGCCAATCCAGTGCTCTTCATAGAGGAGTATTGGGAACTTCTGCGCATGTGCACCAAGCTCCAGATACTTCTCGCAGGAAAGCATTTCATTCAGTGCTTTACTATGACCTGCAACATCATGTGACAACAGAGTTTCACTCAGCTGTTGTAGAAGAAGCACCTCTAGTGGCTGTCTCAAAGACATTGTTTTACATTGCAAGGTTAAAAGGACAGGACGACTGCACGAGACCACGTCTTGGATTTGAAGCAGTCTGGTGATTTTAGCGGTCTTTTAAGAAGCCACAAACGTTTAAAAAGTAGAAGCTGAAGTTATTTTTAAGCAGACCTCATAATAGTTTGACAATAGTGTGTATAGCTCTTGTTACAGTCTATTTTCTTATTCATCTTGTCTGTATAAAAGCACACTCAGACAGACACTGCGACACCGGCGAGTTTAATTACATTCCCAATGTTGATATGGAAGGAGAGCTGGTGGACTCCCAGTGTGCTGACCGTAAAGCAACGTTCCTGAGTCATGAATTTATAAAATAGTCCAGCGCATGCTGCAGCCCCAGTGTACATCTAATCAGCTGTCAGCCAGGCAGGTACACAAACATGTATTCGTGACACCATAAGTCTAAATAGCTGTTTAGTCCAACGTCCTCTCCTTGCCTCTGGTTAAAAAGGTGATTTATTTACTTTTTTTCAGTGGTCCCACTCATGCCCTGCCCCCTTGACTGAGATCAAACTTGATTATCTCAGCCAATCCAATTCTTTCCCATAGGAAAGCATTGAGAGGCTATTTTGCATGCACAGCAATACGTCGCTCTGCGCCAATCAGCAACTCCTCATAGAGACGTATTGACTCAGTACATCTCTATGGGAAGGGTTCAGCGTCTCCAAGCAGAGCATTGTGCAGCACTGGGCCAGTAAGCACATCCAGTGTTTGTCTGAGTGACTGAGAAGAACCTTGTTACACCCTCTGGCTATCAATCAGACAACCGATCCTGTTACTTCCTGGTTTGATTAGCTCAGTGGAACTAAACTTAAGAGGCAGCAACGGCCCAGAGCACCTGCCTTGGGAAGGCTTCTCATTGAGCTGCATTGGGAAGTCTGTGATTGGACAGCCACAGAAAGTCTGGGCGGGGTTAGAAGGGGAGGGCTTAAGAGATCTGCAGCTTTGCAAACTGTGTAAAAATTGCTTAATTAAATGCATGCAAGTTTCCATTGGGGATATATCTACTAAACACAATTAAAACAAAGTACTAATTCATAAAAAGAGCAATTAGACATGCATGTTGTGTCTCTGTGAAATCTCCCATGATGTTCAGCAAGGCTCCAGCCTGCAGAGCCAAGGTGATCCAAGACTAGTTATTGTATGTTGTGTGCATTTTCCAAGTGGAGACGTCCTTCAGCTTTAGCCTTACACGCTGCAGATCTTACATTTCTCTCTATCGCTTTTCTAAAAATGTCTCCAGCTATAAACAGATTTGCGTCACTGTTTGTCAGTGCGCATTATAATTCATTTGTTATTATCTCTTTCTGTACATGCATTGTTATGGGAAAAAAAAAATATTCCTTGTATTTTCCAGCAGTTGCTGTATGAGAGCTGTAACCATATGATGTCAGAAAATGTCTTGTTTATTTTCCACAATACCTTTAGGGTATTATTTTCTATTAATATTTTATTTCTATTCCTTTAGAAACGTTGCTCCCTATTTACTTTCTAGCAATATTTATGACCCTATAATTTGATCCCTTGTGGCGGTGATGACTAACACTGGCGTATCGGAAGTCAGAACACATCGAGCAGATATACTTAGCTTTTCAAATATATATATTTTTAATGCACATCTACCATTTCCTTAAGTATAAAAACAGAATCTCTTTGCTTCACAAAAAAACCCAACTCACACTGGCAGAGTAAGGATTATTTACTAAGGCGAGAGAATTCAAAGTGAGTTTAAAGCCAGACTAGCTGACTCGGATAATTTTTCCAGTTTGACTATTTTCATCTTAAATTTGAAATTCACTTTGAATGCACCTTAACTTCTCACTTTGGTGAATAACCCAGTAAATTCATTGGGAATAAACAATGTTGATTTGTGTGTCTTTTTTTTTCTATATTGATAGCACAAAACATCTAGCCCAAAACAAGCTTAGAAAAGCAGGCGAATGATTGATGACACAGGAGCACAGCGGGATTATTTGGCATGGACTGGGTGCAAATAAAAACGAATTAAAGGACAATTAAACACAGTGTGGCCACTTTTATTACGTAGCATCCATTATATCCATACCTAGAAATATTCTGCATATCAGGATTGACACAGCTACTATTTGCATATAGCTTCGGCACGCCAGATGTTGTAGACTAAATCTCCCTTGAGGCTTTGCTACCATAATGGCTGTAATAATAGCATTATGGGAGTTGTAGTCCACAATTTCAGGAGTGCCGAAGGTTGCCTGCCCCTGGTTTAGACGATTCTGTTCCCATTGAGAAAAACCTTGACGATCAAATATTTAAGCCCCCTCCCCCAAATTAAATCTATAAATTAAATGAACACTCTGGGTACCATAATGACTTCATCAGAATGATGCTTTTATGATGATAGGAGGTCACAAACATTCTAAGCCAAAGTATTCTCTCCAGCTCTGAGAATGTCAGCTGACGCTCTAAGTCAACCAGTAGCTCCCCGTTCATAAAAATGGCTTTTGAAAAGTATGTACGTTCACGAATGGTTTAACTACTAAAGGTAAATCAACACCAGGCACCATAACAACTTAATTCTGAGCCCAAAGTTTCCCTTTAATGCATACATTTTATTTATAAATACCAGCATCTCACCATTACGGTTAACCTTGATATTCTCATTTGATTTATACCAGGAATCTAGATATTGTGGAGAAACTGACCAGAGTCCGATTTTGAATTGTTGAAAATTCACAATAATTCCAGGGATGATGAGTCTGCTTTCAGCTACTTTGTCAAATATTAAAGGGTTTCAGGTTTAATAAAATGTGATTTAAATACAGTTTTTTTTTCTTGCTATGAACTGTAGGTTGGAGGAATTTTGTCACTTTGCTACTTACAATGCCCTTTTCTGCTTCTGGTAAGTATTAAGTAGATATTTAATAAAATCACTGAATAAAGCTACAAAATACCCTCCTTTGTTTAAACACCCTACTGATCATTTGTAACGGGATCTAAGCAGACTGTCTGTAGGTGGAAATACTTGGTTTGTGTTTTTGCTGAAATACCCATTTTAGCCATAGAATTTTTCAAAGGGAATTTTTTGTGCATTTATGTGAATATTATCAATTTACAATCTTTGACATACAGAAATTCCTCTACCTGCACATTTATTTTTATTTTTTGCTGAGTAGTTGCTCTAATTCAATTCTATTAAAGGGAGACTGACTCTATGTCCAAAATGCATGAATATAATGTATAATGCCTTTAATGCATATAATTAATTGTTTACTAAAATTTTCACAAACATAGAAACATAGAATGTGACGGCAGATAAGAACCATTCGGCCTATCTAGTCTGCCCAATTTTCTCAATACTTTCATTAGTCCCTGGCCTTATCTTATAGTTAGGATAGCCTTATGCCTATCCCACGCATGCTTAAACTCCTTTACTGTGTTAACCTCTACCACTTCAGCTGGAAGGCTATTCCATGCATCCACTACCCTCTCTGTAAAGTAATACTTCCTGATATTATTTTTAAACCTTTGTCCCTCTAATTTAAGACTATGTCCTCTTGTTGTGGTAGTTTTTCTTCTTTTAAATATAGTCTCCTCCTTTACTGTGTTGATTCCCTTTATGTATTTAAATGTTTCTATCATATCCCCCCTGTCTCGTCTTTCCTCCAAGCTATTCATGTTAAGTTCCTTTAAGCTTTGCTGGTAAGTTTTATCCTGCAATCCACGAACCAGTTTAGTAGCCCTTGTCTGAACTTTATGTAAAGTATCAACATCATTCTGGAGATACGGTCTCCAGTAGGGATCGACCGATATTGATACCGATACCGTTAATCTGTGAACGTTCAGGCCGATAGCCGATAGCTTACCACAGTGGCGTACACACAAACCATGGGGCCCCGGTGCGAAAATGAACCGTGGGCCCCACCCCCTCCCGATTCCCCCCCGACACACACACACATACATAGAGAGATACACACAGACACATACATACATACAAACAGACAGGCACACACAGACACATACATACAGACAAACACACAGACAGGCGCACACACAGACAGACAGGCACACATACAGACACACACACATACAGACAGTCAGGCACACATACAGACACACGCACAAGACACACATACATATAAAGACACATATATAAAAAAACAGACAGGCACACATACACACAGGCAGATACAGACAGACAGACACACAGACAGACATACACACACACATACAAGACGCACATACATACAAACAGACAAGCACACATACATACAAACACACAAAATGTTTGTCACCCTCCTGTTTCCTACCTTTAAGGTGCAGGAGGGTGACTGGGGTCCAGTGGTGGCTCAGGTGGATGGAAGTCAGAGTTCCCACTCCCGCTTCCTCCCGCATGGCTCTCAGGGTTAGCTGGGAGGAGTGACGTGTGGTCACTTCCTCCCAGCTTGTGATGTCATCACAGGGGGCCCGGTCACGCTTTTAAAGCGCCCAGTGCTGACCGGGCCCCCTTACAATCCACATCCATCGGGTGGCCCTGACAGCATGGGCCACCCGATGGTCTGCAGGGCGGCTGGGCCACCTGGAGTGGCGCGCCCGGTTGCAGCTGCGACCGCGGTATGTATGCCGCTGGCTTACCAAAAAAAATGTTTTTGGGGAAAATATTTTTTTTATTAAGTTGTAAATGCACAAAATATACATGCAAGTCATGTAACCTGTACCTTAGTGCCCTCCCTTAATGTTCCTCTCTCTCCCCCTAGTGTTCTTCCCCCCCTCCCCTGTCCCATAGTGTTCTCCCCCCATAGAGTTCTTTCTCCCCTCCCCCATAGTGTTCTGCCCCCCCAAACAATAGTGTACTGTCCTATAGTGTTCTTTCCTCCACCCCCCTTCCCTGCCCCATAATGTTTTTTCCTCCCCCTCTCCTGTCCCATAGCGATTTTCCTCCCCCTCCACATAGTGTTCTTTCCCCCCCTCCCCGTCCCATAGTGTTCTTTCCTTCCCTCCCCTGTTCCAGTGTTCTTTCCTCCTTCCCCCTCCACTGCCCTATAGTGTTCTTTCCTCCCCCTCTCCCTCCCCTCTCCCAAAGTGTAACGTCCCCCTGTCTTGTCTCCCGCGGTACAGGAGATTCAATATCCTGTACCAGGCCGGACTGACAGGAAGTGCTCTCTCAGTGAGCACTTCCTTTCAGTCCGGCCGGGTACAGGAAACATAAGTACCTGTACCACGGTGCGCACTGCTCTGTTTGATCACGCTACACAGAGTGCCTGGCAGGAGAGAGCGCCGTACGTACCGGCCCACCTCATTATCGCCATTACCGGTGATTATTGGCCGATACCGATACTTACCAAAAAATCGTAATATCGGCTGATAATATCGGCAAAACCGATAATCGGTCGATCCCTAGTATCCAGTACTGCGTACAATACTCCAACTGAGGTCTCACCAATGTTCTGTACAATGGCATGAGCACTTCCCTCTTTCTACTGCTAATACCTCTCCCTATACAACCAAGCATTCTGCTAGCCTTTCCTGCTGCTCTATTACATGTCTGCCTAACTTTAAGTCATCTGAAATAATCACCCCTAAATCCCTTTCCTCAGATGTTGAGGTTAGGACTCTATCAAATATTCTGTACTCTGCCCTTGGGTTTTTACGTCCAAGATGCATTATCTTGCACTTATCCACATTAAATGTCAGTTGCCACAACTCTGACCAATTTTCTAGTTTACCTAAATCATTTGCCATTTGGCTTATCCCTCCTGGAACATCAACCCTGTTACATATCTTAGTATCATCAGCAAAAAGACATACCTTACCATCAAGACCTTCTGCAATATCACTAATAAAAATATTAAAGAGAATGGATCCAAGTACAGGTCCCTGAGGTAACCCACTGGTGATAAGCCCATGCTTTGAATATACTTCATTGACTACAACCCTCTGTTGCCTGCCACTCAACCACTGCCTAACCCAGGCTTTCCCAAACTCCGGCCCTCCAGATGTTGCTGAAATACAACTCCTATGATTCTCAGCCTATCTATTTCATTCATTGAATCATGGGAGTTGTAGTTCAGCAACATCTGGAGGGCCAGAGTTTGGGTAAGCCTGGCCTCACCCATTCAACAATATTGGAATCCAAAAAAGATTGCAGTTTATTGATAAGCCTTCTATGTGCAACAGTGTCAAAAGTCTTACTGAAATCTAGGTAAGCAATGTCTACTGCACCATCCTCATCTATTATTTTAGTGACCCAATCAAAAAAATCAATAAGATTAGTTTGCCATGATCTCCCTGAAGTAAACCCAACTGTATACTCAGCACAGAGGACACATTTTTATTCCAAAGCTTCTCATAAAGACTATGGATTGTATTGAGATTTAGAGATTTGTATATAAAAATAAATACATTTTAAAAAATGTTTTTTTTAGGGCTGTATTAGTGTAAGTGCTGCTTTTAAATATTATTTTTATGGGTCCATTGAATGGCAACTTGCCATATAATGGTGATATGGACTGATATCCTTATCAGGCTCGGCCAACCACTGTTGCATGATGATTTGGATTACATTCTGTTTAGCAAGTGGTTGTCTCACTTTACTACTACATCAGTTGTATATTTTAAATCCCACCAGC
This sequence comes from Pelobates fuscus, assembly GCF_036172605.1. Lineage (NCBI taxonomy): Eukaryota > Metazoa > Chordata > Amphibia > Anura > Pelobatidae > Pelobates > Pelobates fuscus. The sequence continues at coordinate 376,332,239 of NC_086321.1, forward strand.
TTAATGTTAGAATTGTAGTCCTATAACGAGGCTAGTTCGATTCAAAATATACAACTTACTTGCTATCAATTTGATGGGACATATATTCCCAAACAGAGTGGCTTGGATCTTTCTTCAAGAACCAGAGCCAATTTATGATTTTTCTTTATCGGGAAGTTTGAGGGTCAAATTGCCCGAGAGAGACGGACAGCAGGAGCTTTGATACTATGTGTGTAACTCCAACAGAGATAGACGGCATGTACAAGTCATCTGGGGTTAGCAAGCTGTGTGCAGACACCAGATGCAAAAGTTTGAAAAATCCGATATCGCCCGCCAGGAAGTCAATATTCTAGCTCGCTGACTGACAACCCAGGGAGGCGGCCCTTTGCAAAGAAAAATGAAAGGTAGAGTGCAGGGGAAGGTGAGTTTAGCTTACCTGAACCTGTCCCTCAAGGCAGCTGCCATGGTCTTCCTCACAGTCCTTTTCAGCGAACAGGAACCAAAATCTGTGCTGTACTATCGTGCATGCGCAAGAGTACCACACAGAAATCTATGGAGGATCTTGCAAGACAGCAGGATCCTCTGTAATCAGAGTCTTATTCCCATCAGCAGTTACTAGTGATGGCTTAAGTCTCAACACAGTGTGACAGCGGTAATTCCGCCTTTTGGTCAAGTTTGTCAAACTTGGGAAAAAAACACAAGACAAAGTAGTCCCTACTTTCTCATATATCTATTGACAGAGTTGGATTTTCAGTGAAATTTTATTTTTAGGCTCATTTCTGGGGGGAGGGAGGGTGACAGAGTGATTTAAGACTAAAATTCTAAGGTTTGGTTACAATCCTGCTTGTCCCATATTTTGCAATTCCTCTACAGTAAATCCCCTTGTTGGAGTCCATCAACGACGGAATTAAATAAACTTCTGCAGTTTCATTAGGTAGAAAAAAACTCTAAATTCCCCCACATTGTTTACATTCTGGGAATGTACCCAGAAAGACACACTCGGTGATCTAATTAAATAGTTTCAGAAATTAAATAAGAGTAAAATATCTATTCACTGCGCCCTGACGTGTGAGTGAGATACAGTTTTTCCCACTTTATGCAAATTAGCCAAACTCTAAGGAAATAACAAACTTATTGAATTGGAGATTTTTCCACACTCCTTTATATTGGCAAATATTTGTTTCATACTGTTGTCACAGTTTATTAAAGGGTTACGCCAACCATCCAAACCGCTACAGCCAAGTGTGTGCCCTCTTAGTTGGATCCTTCTGGGCGCAGAGTCTCCTGTTCAGCAGGGTTATGACATCCAGCTTCTGCAGAGCTGCCGATCCTGACGCTCGTTGAGTGTGAGCTAATCACTCTCAGCCAATGAACTTTTCTGTGCATGGAAATATGCACAGAATTGACATTCGCCAGCCCAGAACTCTTGTACCAGGATTGCTAACGGCGCTGCTGGAGGGGGAGTTCAACACAAAACGCTGCACGTACACACTACAGCCAGCATGACCAATTCAAATCACTGAAGTGATAATGGTCCTTGGAACAACCCTTAAACCTTTCTCAGTTCCTCTCTGAACTGGTACAATGCTGTCAAAGCAAAAAATAAAAAAAAGCAGCATAGTCTATTTATTTCTTTTTCTTGGAAAAACAATACAAATTGCTCAACAAATAAAGTTCCGGAACTGTTTGGAAATTCTAAGTCCATGTATAGCGACAATATATTTTACCATGATCTGTAGACGGTTATGGAAAATGCATTCTGTAAATCGTAAGCCAAAATAGACAAACTGGACAGTTTTTTTTCCATTACAGCTGTTTTACCTTAAGCTGCGTAACGTGGTTGTCAAGACACTGAGTTATTGTCCGTAATAGCACCTAATGTTTAAATCGTCATGCCGCCAACTACTCGCATGTTAAGTCTGCACACAAAATGTCACCAGGGTTGTTTGCATTTTTTGTTTTTATAGTTCCAGTATCCTCTCTCTTCTATTTACTGGTTTCCCCATCCCCACCTTGAAACAGTCTTTTTTTATTTTCCATTGCCGGTAGAACATTCACTAAGTAAATATTAAAGAAGCACGCTAAACACTATGCTAACTAAAGCTCATTGTAGTGGTTCTGGTGTAACGCCTCTTTGGTGTAACGCCCCTAGTTTGAGAAGTTTGACAATAAACAGGACCCTTCTGGAACCCACCATCTGGTCCAACTGCTGCAGCTTGGCAAATATGTGGGAAAATGGTCCAAAGGCTCTTTGCTTCATAAATACTAGCACAAGCTGTAGTAGTTATGGTGCCCTTTAAATGTGATGTGTCAGCTGACTGTTTTAGGAGGTAAGGTATGCGATTTGTTTTAGTTTTACTTAACAATGAATATTAAAAAGTTGGTGTAAACACATTACAAAACAGGGGGTAAAGTAGGTGTTGTATGACCACAAGCGATGTTTCTTCAACAGCAGGGAGACACCCTATAGGCCAAGCAAGCTAAAAACATCAGACAGGGAGATTTGAAAGTTTCCCTCTAGCCCAGTCGGTTTCCTTTTTAAAGGGACTCTCCAAAACTATAACAACATGTGAAAACGCGCGTCGGGTTATTTCACTATTTATTTTTAATTCACTTTAGGTCACTATGGGAACACTAGGTGTTTAATTCTTTGGTTCACCTATGTTTTTTGTCCAAACAGCACTGACTGATGCTATTTAGAAGGAATACTACTACAGGCAGTTTGATTAGTACAATCCTTTTCTCCTCATTGCTCCTAGGGACAGCATAGAACACCCTTGAATGTGTTTCTTAGGAGTTGTAGGGATATAGATTTGTTCTTTTGACTCTCTCCTTGCTGTGGCCTAGCCTATAGATTCTTTCTGATCTATTAGGGATAGCCTAGTACACCCCTGAAGGTGTCTTATTCTAGGAGATTTAGGGTCTATGTTCTATATTGTACTATCTCCTTAAGTGTATCACTTATATACCGGTGGACTCTCTAATTTTCCACTGTTTAGAGTATCAACCACTACTACTTAAGCCTCAGTGTTCTTTCTTCTTTGGTACTCCTCTGATGGTAATTTTGTGTTTTTTTGATTTCTGTTCCTTTTTGAACATAATAAAGTACTTTGATTATAACCAAATACCTTATATTTGGAGGTACCTATTAGAATATTTTTGATACTTCATAAGTATTCAGTGCGTTTGGTTTAGTCATCATTATATGTATTAAGTTGCTCACCATCTATTGTATCAAAACCAGTTTAAGAGCCCCACTTCTGTGAGTCTCTAATATACTCATGATATTATCATCCTCGGATAGCCCTACAGACCAGCTCTGTCACCTGGTGTTGGGGGACTGTTGTCGATATGTTAAAGTACTCCATGCTGTTGTGATGAATTTCAGGACATTTAAGCACATATGCAATAATGTCCACAGAGCTCAGTGTATGAGCACCAGCCATCCTAGCATGCCATTCTGGGGTCACATGCCCCCTTTACATACAGGCACATTGTCAGTGGTGCCAACCTGCGATGTACCCACCACCTCCATCTCTTGAATGTATAAATTATGGTGTAAGGAAACCTCCTACATTCTCAATTTCTGCAAGACAATCATGATATGGTCATGTCCCTCTATCCCAACTTTGTTCCCTGATGTCCCCAAAAGTGGGATGTTGTAAATTTGCTGAACAGAAGACTTGGTGCCTGGCAGGGACCCAGGTAAGAGGGCAAACTGTTGCCAGTGGTTTACACCATTACCGGTGAACTGCGCCAATATGCTTCAACCATCACAACCACAAAAGCAGGCTGTAGTGGTTATGATGATTGGAGTAAACCGTTCGGTGGAAAAGTCAGAAAACCATGCCGTGTAAAGGGATCATGGATGGACCAGAGTCCAAGTGCAGATCACAAACTATTCCCCAGTCAGCCAAACCAGATAACTGAGATAAAGTGGTCTGTGAAACTTTAGTGGTTCTTTAATGTAAGGTATTCTTTATCGAGGGCTTGCTGAACACCAAAAAAGCAATGTGAATACCTCTACGTCTCTTTCCAGCTATAGTTAACCCTGGTATTGTATAACATTTTAATGAGCAGGACATGAAAAAAGATGACACTTTGGGTGCCCATTCAGTTGGTAATGCCAGGCCCCTGAGCATACTGACCAGACAATGTCTGCACTTTGGAGCCAATAGATGGGGTTAGCAGCTGCTGGGAGCATTGCCGTGAAGATAGATTCGCACTTTGTGTTTGATTTGACATTTAGCATATTGCTCCTGCTTACCGGAGATCCAGGACTGATTTTGGCATTGCCAGATTCTCCAGTCAGTCCCTCGAGGGCCAGGAAAATCCTGACCGGCTCAAGGAAGGAGGCAGGGGCACAATGATGGTTGTCAAATTGGCCCAAACACTCCTCTGCACTGTATGTTTTTGAATATTTAAATACCTATATCTATTAAATGAATTAAAAACACGGAGGTCCCATTCAGCCAGGACTGTCCCATCAATTGTATATCGAACATGTATTTTAACCCCTTTAGGACACATGACATGTGTGACATGTCATGATTCCCTTTTATTCCAGAAGTTTGGTCCTTAAAGGGGTTAATGTATTTGCAATAATGCCATCCATGCTCTTTTTTTTTAATGTTTACTTCCCAATATCTTGAGTAACACAGGTGCTGCCACCTTGTGGAGATACACTGAAATGATCATTTTGGGAAGTTGACTATGACTCATTGCATTCTGTCCCTTCCCAGCTTAGTTTAGTATTTATTTACCTTTTGCTTTATCCTATGATTATCTGGGGTGGATTTATTTAACCCCTTAAGGACCAAACTTCTGGAATAAAATGGAATCATGACGTGTCACACACGTCATGTGTCCTTAAGGGGTTAAAGAGATAGTACAAAGAAAACACTGAATTACACTGCTTTACTTCAATGTGGTTCTACCCCCTGAATAACACGTAATTTTAGTCTCTGTGCACTTAGAAAGTGTAACACGTATATCTGTATGATCTATGGCTCAGTCGTGCTTTTTGTTGTTGTCGGTCTCAAAAAGCCAGGATTCCTGAATGGCGGGCGATGATCCCAGATCAGCCAATGCCATCAGCCCCAGGAGCGTTAGATATGCTTTCATTCAATGTCGCTTTGTTGACGCGTCATATTTTCCCCAAATACATCTGACTCTTCTCTACTTTGCTCTCAATATCTGCTTAAACAAACACTTTCATTTAATATGTTCTAATTATCTGTGTTCTTGTTTTATTTTAAATGATTGTCCACTATCTTTTAAAAAATATATATTTTTAAAATAAAAAGCCATTAACACGTACCTTTTTATTCCAGCACTAGGACAGTGTTCTCGCTGTGCCTCCAATCCTCCTCTGGTTAATTTTGATGACTTTTGTCCACTCCAATGCCTCTCATTGAGATCAGGAGAGGATGGGGATTTACATGAATGTAAAAATTCCCCCTGCATAGTGACTTTCACACTAATATTGCGCATCTATTTAAATCCTCTACTTTGTTTTAACTGTTTTATGACTAGATGTCATAAATCTCCTTTTATAATAATAATGATAATAATTGCACCCCGTCTGCGAAAAAAGGCATTAAAGATTTATTTTTTAACAAAAAATGCACAGATTTTCCGTGGTTTTTTGTTTCTTTGCTGACATGACCAATTTAAACACAGCCTGTTCCAGTTTTTAAGAAAGATTTGTTCAAGCTATACATAGGTAAAGCAGGCACTTATTATTTCAAAAGCAATACTCCAAGCACCATAACCACTACAAAAAGATTTGGAAGGGCTGCGACAAATAAGGGTAGATAGTCCAGTAAAGTATTGCTAGGGTGCCAATAGATGGTATAGGATACTTGATAGAGTTCCTCTGTGGATGCGTCTAGTGTAGACCGTTCCGTATATGTAAATACAAGAGAGATAGAGGAGACTAATGGTATAGTATGAAAGTTCAGGGTGTGATAGGTAACAAAATGTAGAGAACTCACATTCAAGAGAGCTATGGCCAGCTCTGGTGTGGATTGCGTACAGCAGTATAATCCCCGCTTATGGGATATGTAGGAAGAATGAACTTAAGGTGAAACGCGTTCATGGTTATTAATTCTGTATTTTATTGTGTATTTTAGATCAATAAAAGTTTTTTGGCTACTTTATTGTACCAATCCTCTTTTTATTGCACTCTCTATGCACTTTAAACTTTTTTTTACCTATTCCTTGCATTTTAACCTTTCCTGGTTACTTTTACTTCCACTGGCAATTTTAAAGTTCCAGTACTCCAAGAAATCTTAGGTGGGGATCATACCACCAGCGCCTATCCATAGAGCAGTACCTCTGCTCTATCTTTGTGAGTATTAATTTATTTCCTCTACTACTCTCTTAACCTATCATAATTGAGAGCACTATTGCTGCTTTTTATTTTTCTATATTGGAGCCTTGGATCACCAGACGGTGCTGACGGACGTATCGCTGCTACAAATCCTATAAGCGGGGATTATACCGCTGTACGCTATCCACACCAGAGCTGGCCATAGCTCCCTCAAATGTGAGTTTTTTACCTCTTCTTATCTGCACACTGAACCACATCAAAATTGAGAGCACTATTGTCGCTTTCTGTCTTTCTTTTCCGAGTTCTGGACTACCAGACGGTGTTGACGGAGACCCCCTCCCTACATATCCCATAAGCGGGGATTATACCGCTGTACGCAATCCACACCAGAGCTGGCCATAGCTCTCTTGAATGTGAGTTCTCTACATTTTGTTACCTATCACACCCTGAACTTTCATACTATACCATTAGTCGCCTCTACCTCTCTTGTATTTACATATACGGAACGGTCTACACTAGACGCATCCACAGAGGAACTCTATCAAGTATCCTAGACCATCTATTGGCACCCTAGCAATACTTTACTGGACTATCTACCCTTATTTGGCGCAGCCCTTCCATATCTTTTTGTATCTATCCACCGAAGGACCCGAGGGGTTTTCCTTCATTTGGGTTGCTGCCTACCTTGACTAATTTTGTGATTACTAGCGCTGAATTCTTTTTGTGTTTAACCATAACCACTACAGCTTGCTGGCATGAAGTACCCTGGTGCCTGCCAATCTTTAGTAGTCAAACCGTTTTTGAACTACCTGGGGAGCTGTTCGCTCTCAGCCAATGAGCTAAGTCCTAGATTTCCTGCTTAAGAATTAAGAACTACGGCTCTCTAACATTAGTACCGGAGGCCGGGAGTAGCAACCAGCAGATCCCAGGTAAGAAGTCCCACTGTTCAGAAATGATTTGACTGATGACAATGGACAGGCGCCAGGGTAATCCTGGCACCATAACCACAGCAGTGGGTTGTATGGGTTGTGGTGCCTGGAGTGTTCCTATAAAGCAATATCCAATGCTTTTACACATATGATGCTAAACATATGTTTCAGGTTCAATATCTGGCAGTGACTGCTGAGCCTCTCCAAGATTGGCCAAGCAAGTACTGTTACGTTGAGTAATAAGAATGTGTAATTTCCATGACATATGTGAACACAAGTGAAAGGTTCCCTTCCTAATTACTGGTATTGTCAGGGCATGGCGATGGCTCTCAATAAAGAATTGCTTTAAAAGGGGGCTGTTACCTTCCCAAATGCTTGCTTTACTGGCTATGAGAAGGAAGGTAAAGCCAGAATTGGTGACTGAGGGATTATCTATGGTTTGGCAAAGGCCATCAGATGGCACGAGCCATGAAAAGGCCACCAGAAGGAATCAGCCATACATAATAGGCCATAAATAGGCCATCCAAAAAAACATGAGCCATGAATTGGCCACCAGAACACATGAGCCATAAATAAGCCATCCAAAAAACATGAGCCATGAATTGGCCACTAGAAAACATAAGCCACGAATTGGCCATCAGAAAACATGAGCCATGAATTACCTACCAGAAAACATGAGCCATGAATTGGCCACCAGAAAACATGAGCCATGAATTGGCCACCAGAAAACATGAGCCATGAATTGGCTGATTACACCACCAGAATTCATGAACCTTGTTTAGGCCACCAGTAGGCCCAAGCCATTAATCGGCCACCAGAGGGCACAAGCCATTAATAAGGCTGCCAGTTGCATCATATTTCTGGGCCTGCATCTTCTACGTTGGTAGTACATTACTCAATAAGTAATAAAGTGCAACTTTAACAACTTAAAAAATTTCTATTGACAATTAAGACCTGGTCACTATCAAATATGAACCCAGTGCTACAACCCTTAAAGATCTCGCAAAACCAATCTGTGCTCCAAAAAAAATAAAGCATTAAAAAGTGCGCATAAAACTGTAAATATAACATAAATTTAGTCCTCACTTTATTTACTGCATGATAATATATATCTGTAGTTTTTTTGAAGACACCCTTAAGGATGACAGGTCTGCCTACATGATGGCTCCGTCAATGGTGATAAGTCTTCCAATTCTGCGTTTGAGATAAAATATGGGGGTCTATGGAAGATGAGGCCAAAGGATCCTCGATAGATTTTCTAATAATATTAAATGCAATAGCTATAATAACTATGAGTTTCAGTGGATAAATGTAGTAATTGGGAAAGGATGACAGCCTGAGTTTAAGCTAAATGCTCCTAATTGAGCCAATTTATGATGTGACTTTGTAAATAGACCAGGGTGTGCGTAGGCTTAGCCTTCGAGGGTCTCAGATTGGGTTAATGAAGACCCACACCCATGTAAACAGTCATTTCATCCACACCCAGTGCGATCATAATATATAACATAGTACGAGCCTAGCAAGAGGAAAAAAAAGTTACATATTACTCACCCTGGCAGCACAATAAGGGTTAAGTATAACTACAAATATGGGGTGTGGTGACATTTACTGCCATTAAGTGATTTCTGCAGAAGCATCAAGAAAAAAATTGTGGCATTTAAAAACTGACATCCATCGCATCGTCACCTCTGACTTTATACCTTTAAATGGCACACCAGGCTCCCACACACGTTAGATGCACTGTGTAGGTTAGGTTACAGTTAGTTATACTGGGTGGGTTTATATTATTAAAGGGACACTCCAGGCTCCCACACACGTTAGATGCACTGTGTAGGTTAGGTTACAGTTAGTTATACTGGGTGGGTTTATATTATTAAAGGGACACTCCAGGCTCCCACACACGTTAGATGCACTGTGTAGGTTAGGTTACAGTTAGTTATACTGGGTGGGTTAATATTATTAAAGGGACACTCCAGACTCCCACACACGTTAGATGCACTGTGTAGGTTAGGTTACAGTTAGTTATACTGGGTGGGTTAATATTATTAAAGGGACACTCCAGGCTCCCACACACGTTAGATGCACTGTGTAGGTTAGGTTACAGTTAGTTATACTGGGTGGGTTTATATTATTAAAGGGACGCTCCAGGCTCCCACACACGTTAGATGCACTATGTAGGTTAGGTTACAGTTATACTGGGTGGGTTTATATTATTAAAGGGACACTCCAGGCTCCCACACACGTTAGGTGCACTGTGTAGGTTAGGTTACAGTTAGTTATACTGGGTGGGTTTATATTATTAAAGGGACACTCCAGGCTCCCACACACGTTAGATGCACTGTGTAGGTTAGGTTACAGTTAGTTATACTGGGTGGGTTAATATTATTAAAGGGACACTCCAGGCTCCCACACACGTTAGATGCACTGTGTAGGTTAGGTTACAGTTAGTTATACTGGGTGGGTTTATATTATTAAAGGGACGCTCCAGGCTCCCACACACGTTAGATGCACTATGTAGGTTAGGTTACAGTTATACTGGGTGGGTTTATATTATTAAAGGGACACTCCAGGCTCCCACACACATTAGATGCACTGTGTAGGTTAGGTTGCAGTTAGTTATACTGGGTGGGTTTATATTATTAAAGGGACACTCCAGGCTCCCACACACGTTAGATGCACTATGTAGGTTAGGTTACAGTTAGTTATACTGGGTGGGTTTATATTATTAAAGAGACGCTCCAGGCTCCCACACACGTTAGGTGCACTGTGTATGTTAGGTTACAGTTAGTTATACTGGGTGGGTTTATATTATTAAAGGGACACTCCAGGCTCCCACACACGTTAGGAGCACTGTGTAGGTTAGGTTACAGTTAGTTATACTGGGTGGGTTAATATTATTAAAGGGACACTCCAGGCTCCCACACACGTTAGGAGCACTGTGTAGGTTAGGTTACAGTTATACTGGGTGGGTTTATATTATTAAAGGGACACTCCAGGCTCCCACACACATTAGATGCACTGTGTAGGTTAGGTTGCAGTTAGTTATACTGGGTGGGTTTATATTATTAAAGAGACGCTCCAGGCTCCCACACACGTTAGGTGCACTGTGTAGGTTAGGTTACAGTTAGTTATACTGGGTGGGTTTATATTATTAAAGGGACACTCCAGGCTCCCACACACGTTAGGTGCACTGTGTAGGTTAGGTTACAGTTATACTGGGTGGGTTTATATTATTAAAGGGACACTCCAGGCTCCCACACACGTTAGATGCACTGTGTAGGTTAGGTTACAGTTAGTTATACTGGGTGGGTTTATATTAATACAGGGACACTCCAGGCTCCCACACACGTTAGATGCACTGTGTAGGTTAGGTTACAGTTAGTTATACTGGGTGGGTTTATATTATTAAAGGGACACTCCAGGCTCCCACACACGTTAGGTGCACTGTGTAGGTTAGGTTACAGTTAGTTATACTGGGTGGGTTTATATTATTAAAGGGACATTCCAGGCTCCCACACACGTTAGATGCACTGTGTAGGTTAGGTTACAGTTATACTGGGTGGGTTTATATTATTAAAGGGACACTCCAGGCTCCCACACACGTTAGGTGCACTGTGTAGGTTAGGTTACAGTTAGTTATACTGGGTGGGTTAATATTATTAAAGGGACACTCCAGGCTCCCACACACGTTAGGTGCACTGTGTAGGTTAGGTTACAGTTAGTTATACTGGGTGGGTTTATATTATTAAAGGGACACTCCAGGCTCCCACACGTTAGGAGCACTGTGTAGGTTAGGTTACAGTTAGTTATACTGGGTGGGTTTATATTATTAAAGGGACACTCCAGGCTCCCACACACATTAGGTGCACTGTGTAGGTTAGGTTACAGTTATACTGGGTGGGTTTATATTATTAAAGGGACACTCCAGGCTCCCACACACATTAGATGCACTGTGTAGGTTAGGTTACAGTTAGTTATACTGGGTGGGTTTATATTATTAAACTGTGAGTTGCAGTTCTGCAGAATGTGAGCAGCTGAAAGGGACCCCTGGTGTGCTTGTGGTATCAGCTTAGCAATGCTATATTGGGTAGCGTGATTGACTAAGTTCCTGTTTTGGTGAGAGCGCAGTACACCCTGGGAGTTTGCTGCAAACATTGAAATTGCAAGTTTAATTTTATTTTTTTTAAATATATTTATTTCATTTGTTGTGTTTATTATTATTTATACAATGCACCAAAAAAGAACGGGTAAGCAGTAGCATTACACTGAAGTGTCATCCCCCAGAAATGTGTAATAACAACGCCCACTTCAAGTAGACAATTAAACAAAGCGTATACATTGCGTGCGATGCTTTGTGGGATACCAAATTATATATAATGAAACCAATTAACCAACCCACCCACTAGACCCAACATCATCTTGGTCTCTATCCCGACCTATATGAGCTTAGAGGGTCACTATGGTCACCAGAACAACTACAGCTTCATAAAGTCATTCTGGCGTCTAATGCCTGTCCCTTAAAACCCCTTAAGGACCAAACTTCTGGAATAAAAGGGAATCATGACATGTCACACATGTCATGTGTCCTTAAGGGGTTAAGGAGAAAAGGGAATTAATTGGATTGGCTAGTTTGATTATCTCAGCCAAGGGGGCGGAGCCACCCGCAAGGAGACTGGAGTGGTTGAGTAAATCACCTTTTTAAAGGGGGCACAAGAGGAGCTAGGGACCTAAACGGCACTATTAGAACGATAGCGTCAGGAAACATGTTTGGATTCCTGATTCCTGGTACTTTAGTGTTCTTTTCAAGTTTGATAAAATAGTTTTAACACATTTTCAAGGACAATACAATGAAATATGCTCTTTTATTTGCAAGACGGGTGCACTTTTACAGATTGGAGGTGCACTTTTACAGATTTAAATTAGAGAATTTTTCCAAATTCCTCAGTTTTGCAATTTGGATTTCATTTTCTGGAATTTATAGTTTGCCGAATAACCAGATTAGGAGCATTCGGTTGTATATTGCTATCATTCAGGTCTGCATTTCAGACATTCCATAGCATCAAGTCAGACTAAAATCCAGATCACATTAAAATGTATTCGGAAACAGTTATTTGAAATTCGAACATTAATAAATCTGGTGATGTTTTTGGAGAGTTTTCCGTAATCCAATTTGGAAGCATTTGGACCGTACTTATTAAACCTCCAAATATCAACCTGTGTTTCCTTCTTTCTGTGGGACACGGCAGAGAACTGAAAGCGGAATTGTAAAATTTAGGCTAAAAAGCTAAACAAGAACTACAGCATAGTTGTCGATTTTTTCCAAACTAAACTAATTGAATTGAAACCGGAATTGCAAAGGCTTAAGACAAAGACACAAGACGTAATTATCCATGTTAATGGTGGCAGAGAATTATTCAAAATCACTTATTTTAGCCTTAATTTTGTCTTTCAGATTACGATTTGTTACAACTAGGAGTTTACGGAATTTTTCAATTCACCCCAATTTGCTGTTTAGTGAATGAACCCCTGAGTAAAGGAATGAATTGGGCATGCAGTGCTGCAGTAAGTACTCCTCTCCCAAGAGCTTGAACAAACAGGTAAACCCTTCCTCGGCTTGGATTTTATATAAATGCTGTTATTCATCTACCCACCAGGAAACAAAAATACTAAAGCAGTCCATTAAACCATGTGGACAGTGGTGATGGTGGGTCTAAAATGATGACACCACTGTCAGGCAATGCAAGTGTTAAATACTGTAATAACGCATATTAATACTGTGATACTCCATACTGATACTGTAATAACCCATACCGATACTGTAATAACCCATACTGATACTGTGATACCCATATTAATACTGTAATAACCCATATTAATAATGTGATACTCCATACCGATACTGTAAAAACCCATATTAATAATGTGATACCCCATAAAAAACTGTAATAACCCATACTGATACTGTGTTACCCCATATTAATACTGTGATACTCCATATTAATACTGTGATACTCCATACTGAAACTGTAATAACCCATACTGATCCTGTAATAAGCCATACTGATACTGTAATAAGCCATATTAATACTGTAATAACCCATACTGATACTGTGATACCCCATATTAATAATGTGATACCCCATACTGATACTGTGATACCCCATACTGATCCTGTAATAACCCATATTAATACTGTGATACTCCATACTGATACTGTAATAACCCATATTAATAATGTGATACTCCATACTGATACTGTGATACCCCATATTAATAATGTGATACCCCATACTGCTACTGTAATAACCCATACTGATACTGTAATAACCCATACTGATACTGTGATACCCCATATTAATACTGTAATAACCCATACTGATACTGTAATACCCATACTGATACTGTGATACCCATATTAATACTGTGATACCCCATACTGATCCTGTAATAACCCATATTAATAATGTGATACTCCATACTGATACTGTGATACCCCATATTAATAATGTGATACCCCATACTGCTACTGTAATAACCCATACTGATACTGTAATAACCCATACTGATACTGTGATACCCCATATTAATACTGTAATAACCCATACTGATACTGTAATACCCATACTGATACTGTGATACCCCATATTAATACTGTGATACCCCATACTGATCCTGTAATAACCCATATTAATAATGTGATACTCCATACTGATACTGTAATAACCCATATTAATAATGTGATACCCCATACTGATCCTGTAATAACCCATATTAATAATGTGATACCCCATACTGATACTGTAATAACCCATATTAATAATGTGATACTCCATACTGATACTGTAATAACCCATATTAATAATGTGATACTCCATACTGATCCTGTAATAACCCATAATGATCCTGTAATAACCCATATTAATAATGTGATACTCCATACTGATACTGTAATAACCCATATTAATACTGTGATACTCCATACTGATACTGTAATAACCCATATTAATAATGTGATACCCCATACTGATCCTGTAATAACCCATATTAATAATGTGATACCCCATACTGATCCTGTAATAACCCATATAAATAATGTGATACTCCATACTGATCCTGTAATAACCCATACTGATACTGTAATAACCCATATTAATAATGTGATACTCCATACTGATCCTGTAATAACCCATACTGATACTGTAATAACCCATATTAATAATGTGATACTCCATACTGATACTGTAATAACCCATATTAATAATGTGATACCCCATACTGATACTGTAATAACCCATATTAATACTGTGATACCCCCCTGAAAGGTAATGGGTATACCCCCTATATGGGAGCCCTGGCAGGTAATGAAAGGGTTAATACTGTAATACCCCCCCTATATGTGAGCCCTGACAGGCAATGAAAGGGTTTATACTGTTATACCCCCTATATGTGAGCCCTGACAGGCAATGAAAGGGTTAATACTGTTAAATCCCCCATATGTGAGTCGTGACAGGTAATGGAAGGGTTAAATACTGTTATACCCCCTATATGTGATCCCTGACAGCTAATGAAGGGGTTAATACTGCAATAACCCCATATATGGGAGCCCTGACAGGCAATGAAAGGGTTAATACCGTAATACCCCCTATATGGGAGCCCTGGCAGGCGATGAAAGGGTTAATACCGTAATACCCCCTATATGGGAGCCCTGGCAGGCGATGAAAGGGTTAATACCGTAATACCCCCTATATGGGAGCCCTGGCAGGTGATGATGGGCTGTGATGGGCTGCGGTGGGCTGTGATGGGCTGCGGTGGGCACTGAGACCCCCAGGACATGGAATGGTTGCGGTCCCTTTAAGCTCTCACCTGCCTGCACGATGGAGTTATAGAGGAATGCCTGGAAGCTGGACACGCACAGCTCGCTGACGGTCCCCATAGTGAATAGCCGGAGAGCGGCGATCCATGTGCTGATAGAACGCGGAGAAGTTCCCAGTCTGAGCTCCGGATACTTTGTAACTCAGTGAGCTATGAGCCGCGCATGCGCACTGACCGCCAGCCTGACTGATACCTAGTGTCGGTATCCTGGCTGTCGCATAGCAACAAAGTGATGGGAAGGTGCATCCTCTGCTGAGCACTAACAGGGATTGTCTGCAGGCAGGGGGGAGAGGGACTCAGGTACACAGTGTGGGAGTGAGAGAGTGGAGGGTGAGAGGGACAGAGCAGGAACAGAGAGTGGGGTGTGAGAGGGACAGAGCAGGAACAGAGAGTGGAGGGTGAGAGACAGAGCAGGAACAGAGAGTGGGGGGTGAGAGGGACAGAGCAGGAACAGAGAGTGGAGGGTGAGAGGGACAGAGAGTGGGGGAGTGAGAGGGACAGAGCAGGAACAGAGAGTGGAGGCTGAGAGGGACAGAGCAGGAACAGAGAGTGGGGGGTGAGAGGGACAGAGCAGGAACAGAGAGTGGAGGGTGAGAGGGACAGAGAGTGGGGGAGTGAGAGGGACAGAGCAGGAACAGAGAGTGGAGGCTGAGAGGGACAGAGCAGGAACAGAGAGTGGGGGGTGAGAGGGACAGAGCAGGAACAGAGAGTGGAGGGTGAGAGACAGAGCAGGAACAGAGAGTGGGGGGTGAGAGGGACAGAGCAGGAACAGAGAGTGGAGGGTGAGAGGGACAGAGAGTGGGGGAGTGAGAGGGACAGAGCAGGAACAGAGAGTGGAGGCTGAGAGGGACAGAGCAGGAACAGAGAGTGGGGGGTGAGAGGGACAGAGCAGGAACAGAGAGTGGAGGGTGAGAGGGACAGAGAGTGGGGGAGTGAGAGGGACAGAGCAGGAACAGAGAGTGGAGGCTGAGAGGGACAGAGCAGGAACAGAGAGTGGGGGGTGAGAGGGACAGAGCAGGAACAGAGAGTGGAGGGTGAGAGACAGAGCAGGAACAGAGAGTGGAGGTTGAGTGACAGAGCAAGAACAGAGAGTGGGGGGTGAGAGGGACAGAGCAGGAACAGAGAGTGGGGGGTGAGAGGGACAGAGCAGGAACAGAGAGTGGGGGGTGATAGACAGAGAGTGGAGGGTAGACAGAGAGTGGAGGGTGAGTGACAGAGCAGGAACAGAGAGTGGAGGGTGAGAGGGACAGAGCAGGAACAGAGAGTGGAGGGTGAAAGGGACAGAACAGGAACAGGGAGTGGAGGTTGAGTGACAAAGCAGGAACAGAGA
Source organism: Pelobates fuscus (assembly GCF_036172605.1). Taxonomy (NCBI): domain Eukaryota; kingdom Metazoa; phylum Chordata; class Amphibia; order Anura; family Pelobatidae; genus Pelobates; species Pelobates fuscus. Next base: position 376,348,683 of record NC_086321.1, read on the forward strand.
GTGGAGGGTGTGAGTGACAGAGCAGGAACAGAGAGTGGAGGCTGAGTGACAAAGCAGGAACAGAGAGTGGAGGGTGAGAGGGACAGAGCAGGAACAGAGAGTGGAGGGTGAGTGACAGAGCAGGAACAGAGAGTGGAGGGTGATAGACAGAGCAGGAACAGAGAGTGGAGGGTGAGTGGGACAGAGCAGGAACAGAGAGTGGAGGGTGATAGACAGAGGGTGGAGGGTAGACAGAGAGTGGAGGGTGAGTGACAGAGCAGGAACAGAGATTGGAGGGTGAGAGGGACAGAGCAGGAACAGAGAGTGGAGGGTGAGAGGGACAGAGCAGGAACAGAGAGTGGAGGGTGAAAGGGACAGATCAGGAACAGAGAGTGGAGGCTGAGAGGGACAGATCAGGAACAGAGAGTGGAGGGTGAGAGGGACAGAGCAGGAACAGAGAGTGGAGGGTGAGAGGGACAGAGCAGGAACAGAGAGTGGAGGGTGAGAGACAGATCAGGAACAGAGAGTGGAGGCTGAGAGGGACAGATCAGGAACAGAGAGTGGAGGGTGAGAGGGACAGAGCAGGAACAGAGAGTGGAGGGTGAGAGGGACAGAGCAGGAACAGAGAGTGGAGGGTGAGAGACAGAGCAGGAACAGAGAGTGGAGGGTGACAGACAGAGCAGGAACAGACAGCGTGTGAATTCTACATACTGCCAGACAGCACTGTTCTTGCACCTTTGACAGCATGTGAATTCTACATACTGACGGGCAGCACTGTTCTTGCACCTCCTGACAGCTTGTGAGTTCTTCATACTGCCGGGCAGCGCTGTTCTTGCATCTCCTGACAGCTTGTGAATTCTACATACTGCTGAGCAGCACTGTTCATGGACTTTTCTGACAGCATGTGAATTCTACATACTGGCGGGCAGCACTGTTCATGGACCTTTCTGACAGCATGTGAATTATACATATTGACAGGCAGCACTATTCATGCACCTCCTGACAGCTTGTGAATTCTACATACTGCCGGGCAGCTCTGTTCTTGCACCTCCTGACAGCGTGTGAATTCTACATACTGCTGGGCAGCTCTGTTCATGCACCTCCTGACAGCGTCTGAATTCTACATACTGCCGGGCAGCACTGTTCATGCACCTCATGACAGCTTGCGAATTCTAAATACTGCCGGGCAGAACCGTTCATGTATCTTCTTCTATCAAGGCAATGCTGGAGTAAAGCAATCTTTATTAACGTTTACAGATTGCACTGAGTTGATAAAGTATTCGTTTCCAGATGAATTGTTACAGGATCAATATATGACACATATTTATTTATAATTATTATTTATTTTTTTATAATATATATATACACACACACATTTTATTTATTTATTTATAAAATATTTTACCAGGAAAGATACATTGAGATTTCTCTCGTTTTCAAGTATGTCCTGTGTCCACAAAACATTGCATTGATACAATAGGATACAATATTACAAAAATACAATATACAAACTATATAGATATACATACACACATACACACACATATATAAATGTAATACATAACCGGTAATAAATATATTCAACCACAACAGGTGCATTCTGTGCTGAGGTATATTGCCATAGATCTCTTAAAAGATTTTAGACTGAATGAAGATTTGACTGTGTCCCTGAAGTTATTCCATAATTGTGGTGCTCTGTAGAAGGAGGATCGGGCTGCTTTTTTGTTTTTGTATTGAGGTAGACTAAATAAAGTGCTGGTACTGGATCGGAGGTTATAGGAGGTGGGAACAGCTGGGGAGAGCATTCTGCTCAGGTAGGACGGGAGCTTCCTAGAAAAGCTCTTAAACACAAGGCTGGAAAGATGAAGGGTGCGTCTGAATTCCAGCGACAGCCAGTTTAGTTATTTTAGCATGTCACAATGGTGGGTCCTGTAATTACATTGTAGCATAAATCAGCAGAACGAGTTATACAATGTATTGAGTTTATTAAGGTGGGTTTGCGTTGCAGGTGCACATACTACATCCCCATAATCAATGATTGGCATCAGCATTTGCTGTACAATCTTTTCCTTTACTATAGTAAGCATGTCAAACTCGCGGCCCAAAATGGACGTCTGCAGCCCGGCGAGCCGCGAGTGCATGCTTAGGGTTAAAGCAGAGTAGGCACCTGCTTTCTCCACATTGCAGATGCCTACACTGCTACAAGTTACCCGGCTGGGGAGGAGAGGCTCCTGGCCCTCCAGATAGAGGAGGGCCCACACCAGCTCCCAAAGGTAGGGAGCAATAAATAAAATGATTTGAGTGCAGGAATGTGTTTGTGTGTCTGTCAGTGTGTGTGTGTGTGCCTGTCAGTGTGTGTGCCTGTCAGTGTGGGAGTGTGTGTGTGTGTGTGTGAGTCAGTGAGTGTCTGTCAGTGAGTGTGTGTCTGTCAGGGAGTGTGTCTGTGTGTGTGTGTGTCTGTCTGTGAGTGTCTGTCAGTGAGTGTGTGTGTGTGTGTGTGCGTCTGACTGTCAGTATGTGTTTGTGTGAGTGTGTGTGTGTGTCTGTCAGTGAGTGTGTGTGTCTGTCAGTGAAAGTGTGTGTGAGTATATGTGTGTTGGTCAGTGTTGCATTGGCTACGACTGGACAGTGGAGCACCTGGAGGTGCACAGAGACACGAGACGCCACGTCACATTCCGACATGACATCGACGTGCTCCACCTTTCACAGGAATTCAAGAAGTAGCGGGTGGATCAGATTTGGCACAGGGTGCGGACGGCGCCATTTGGGGTATACCAGAGGCCGGACCCTAGAGACCCATACTGGCAGCGGCAATGTGAGTGGAGCCTGCTTGTTGGCTAGAGGGGGGTGCAGGGATTTAGTAGAGGGGGGTGGTGTTTATTATTTTTTTTTTATACTGTACTTTTCAAAATAAACCTACGTTTCTATGAAAATTTTTTTTGCGGCCCACATAAACTTAAACCTTGTTTATGTGGCCCGTGCTAGCCTTTGAGTTTGACATGCTTGCTGTAGGGCTTAGGCAGGATCTGTTTCTGTACAGGGCACCTAGTTTTCGATAAAGTTTAGGTGCAAGTTTATCTATGTGGAGGCTAAAAGATAGATTGGGGTCTAACAACATACCCAAGTGTGGACTGCGGTCAGTGTGCTATTTGATTTTGTTTTGATGAATAGGTGGGAATTGTGTAATTTGTGTAATTTAGGTACTGTTCCAAAGATCATTGTGACAGTTTTGTCAGTGTTCAGGAAGAGTTTGTTTTTTTGCGATCCACTTTTCTACCTCTGTAAACTGGTCTTGGAGCACAGCGTCAAGCTGCGGTAGATTGGATTTGCTTCATATATTACTGTGTCGTCTGCGTACATGTGTACATTTGAGGATTTGCAGACATTAGGCAGGTCATTGATAAATTATGTGAATAGTAGTGGGTCAAGAATGGAACCTTGGGGAACACCACACGTGACTGGGAGAGGGAGGGAGTCGCGGTCAGAAATGGACACATATTGCAAGCCATCCAATACATGCGATCGAAACCAGGTTAGCGAACGATCACCAATACCTGAGTTTTTGATTTTGTGTAGTAGAATGTCGTGGTCTACTGTGTCAAAGGCCTTTGCAAAATCAAGGAAAATAGCTCCAGTTAGGTCTCCTTGTTCCATGCCAGTTTGGATGTCATTGCAAACTTTTCTTTTTTCCAATTTACAATTTTTATTGTTTTTCATGGTTCGGCCCATGTTGGAGGGGTCGAATATGAGGTTCGTACTGGATACAGAAAGTAAATAGGGCTGGGGGGAGAAACATTTACACATTTGTCTAGTACACTGGTAGGACAGTTTATTCACAACGTTTGAAGATCATTCAGGTTTATCTCCCATTGGCTCCTCTCTGCTCTCTCCCCCGGGTAGAGGCGTAGCCCTTCTAGCCTTTATAGGCCAGCTATTCTGTCCTATTTTCTCCTGTGGGGAATCCCCCTTTCGTCCTTCTATTTGCTAAGGTAATTTAGTTGTGATGGGGCTGGAGATTGGTGATATGTCATCATTGTGCTGTCCATTATTGTGGGTGGTGGGGGGGCATTGCAAACTTTTAAGAGGGCAGTTGTAGTGGAGTGCTTCGGGCGAAAATGGATGAGGTCAGCTTTTATCCAGTTCATATGTGCTCCTTTCACTCTCACCTTACGCAGCAGGGCATGCAAATTTCAAACTTGTAGGAGTGCAGACTGAAAGAATTCAACTGCACAGTCTAGATCTGGGATAACGTTTAATCTGAGTTGGTTATAACTCAATAAAGTGTGGCGTCAATCTGCTTACCCGAAGCAGGGTCTGGGTATAGGAAGCCATGTAAATACAAATTGACCACATGGGAATGAACTTCCCCCCAGAAAGTGCCCTCGCTGTCTGTGTACTCAGACGCAGCCAGTGACTGACCACAGGATGTTAAAAACAGAATGACTGGTTTCCTTTATCTACAGAACTGACAATGTTTCCTTGTCGGGTACATGGGGCAAGATGGAGTCAAAGCTTCAGGCAGAAGTTCTGTTCTGAGTGGGCCCTATCTCTGCTCCTGGTACGTGATTCCCTGGCCGATATTAATCTAGTTACATCGTTATATTGGGTTAAAAAAGTTTAATCGACTGTTGATTCAAAAAAACAAAATTTGTAATCCTGTGTTTGTGATTCCACGCTGGGATATCGGTCACATACCTGTACGCACACATAATGTTTATATATTGTAAAGCGCTGCTGAATAATCTGGCGCCATATAAATACCAATAATAATAATAAAAATAATAAAAATATATTGATTTATTTTAACCAGGGCTTCGATTAAAGCAGACTTGGTTCAGGGATTAAACCCTGTGTGCGACCAGGATATCCTGCAACACAAATCAGCAAAGTCTCTGTAGAGACAGGAGACTGTATCATATTATTTATTGGGTCACTTTGTTCCCGGTCAGTTTATTCTGTGATTTATACTCTCCAGTTCTACGACAGTTCTACGACCAGCCATGCCATATCACCATAACTCCTGTACTGCTGCTCTGTCCTGCTCCCCCTCTTTGTCATGGTACCCCAACCTTGGCAGGGTCCTGAACAGAAATCACCCGAGCCTGGATGTATACACCTTCCTCTGGACAATAGGGAACTTGTATCTCCTGCAGACTAAACAAACTATTGTGCATTACTGTGAGTTTTATTATGTGGAGCTCTGTGATACTCATACAGATTGTGCATTACTGTGAGTTTTATTATGTGGAGCTCTGTGATACTCATACAGATTGTGCATTACTGTGAGTTTTATTATGTGGAGCTCTGTGATACACTCATACAGATTGTGCATTACTGTGAGTTTTATTATGTGGAGCTCTGTGATACACGCATACAGATTGTGCATTACTGTGAGTTTTATTATGTGGAGCTCTGTAATTCTTTTCTTTCAGGAAGTGTTCCGGAGGATTGGAGGAAGGCAGATGTGGTTCCTATATTCAAAAAGGGTTCAAAATCCTTGCCTGGAAATTATAGACCTGTGAGCTTAACTTCTGTGGCTGGTAAAATATTTGAAAGGTTATTAAGGGATAATATTCAAGAATTCCTTGAGAAGAATATGGTTATCAGCAAAAATCAGCACGGTTTTATGAAGCACAGGTCATGTCAAACTAACTTGATTGCGTTCTACGAAGAAGTAAGTAGAAGTATAGATCAGGGTGTTGCAGTGGATGTGATCTATTTGGATTTTGCCAAGGCATTTGATACAGTTCCACACAAAAGATTAGTGTTCAAACTCAAGGAAATCGGTCTCGATGAAAATGCTTGTTCTTGGGTAGAACATTGGCTTAAAAACAGAATACAAAGAGTTGTCGTTAATGGTAAATTTTCAAGATGGACAGAGGTGGCAAGTGGTGTCCCTCAGGGGTCTGTTCTGGGACCCCTTCTATTTAACATTTTTATAAATGATCTTGAAGACAGCATTGAAAGTCATGTTTCAGTGTTTGCAGATGACACAAAACTTTGTAAAATAATACAATGTGAGCAAGATATTACTTTGCTGCAGAAGGATTTAGATAGACTGGAGCACTGGGCACTCAAATGGCAGATGAAATTTAATGTTGAAAAATGCAAAGTTATGCACTTCGGCGTAAAGAATACACAAGCAACGTATACCCTTAATGGAAGCGAATTAGGGATAACAACACACGAAAAGGACTTGGGAATTGTTATAGACAACAAACTATGCAACAATGTGCAATGTCAATCAGCAGTGGCCAAGGCCAGTAAGGTATTGTCATGCATGAAAAAGGGCATTCATTCTCGGGACGAGAATATCATTTTGCCTCTCTATAAATCACTGGTAAGACCACATATTGAATATGCTGTGCAATTTTGGGCACCTGTTCTAAAGAAGGATATCATGGCACTAGAAAAAGTGCAGAGGCGGGCTACAAAATTAATAAAAGGAATGGAACATATCAGCTATGAAGAAAGGTTAACAAATTTAAACCTATTTAGTTTAGAAAAACGTCGCCTGAGAGGGGATATGATAACATTATACAAATATATTCGGGGCCAATACAAACCATTGTGTGGAAATCTATTCACAAACCGGACTTTACATAGGACACGAGGCCATGCGTTTAGACTGGAAGAAAGAAGATTTCGTCTAAGGCAAAGGAAAGGTTTTTTTACTGTAAGAACAATCAGGATGTGGAATTCTCTGCCTGAAGAAGTGGTTTTATCAGAGTCCATACAGATGTTCAAACAGCTACTAGATGCATACTTGCAAAGACAGAATATTCAAGGATATAATCTTTCAATGTAGGGTAATAACTGCTTGATTCAAGGATAAATCTGACTGCCATTCTGGGGTCAATAAGGAATTTTTTGTCCTAGCTTGTTGCAAAATTGTGCTTCAAACTGGGTTTTTTTTTTTTTTTTTTTTCTTCTCTTTTGGATCAACAGCAAAAAACAGGTGTGAGGAAGGCTGAACTTGATGGACGCAAGTCTCTTTTCAGCTATCTAACTATGTAACTATGTAACTATGTAACTATGTAATACTCATACAGATTGTGCATTACTGTGAGTTTTATAATGTGGAGCTCTGTGATACACTCATACAGATTGTGCATTACTGTGAGTTTTATTATGTGGAGCTCTGTGATACACTCATACAGATTGTGCATTACTGTGAGTTTTATTATGTGAAGCTCTGTGATACACTGCTACTCACTGAACATTACTGTGAGTCTTATTGCTGTGGAGCTCTGTGGCACGCTCATACACATTAGATATTACTGTGAGTTTTACAGCTGTGGAGCTCTGTGACACACTCATACACATTGGATATTACTGGGAGTTTTATTGCTGTGGAGCTCTGTGACACACTCATAGACACTGGACATTACTGTAAGTTTTATTGCTGTAGAGCTCTGTGATACACTCATACACAATGAACATTACTGTGAGTTTTATTGCAGAGGAGCTCTGGGATACACTTATACACATTGGACATTACTGTGAGTTTTATTGCTGTGGAGCTCTGTGACATGCCCAGACACACTGAACATTACTGAGCTGACAGCAAGGAGGGTGATTAGGGCTCAGAAGAGGAACAATGATTAAAGAGAGACAGCGAATATTTGACGATTAGTAACAGTGTCATTATATTTAGTTCCATGTAATTAAAGCAGGAGTTACACAGAGCCTTAACTGGCGAATACTTAGCAGGAAGGAAGAGGGGGGCAGCATGCCCGCGTGCGGCTATGCGCTGTTCACTGTGCTCTATTGGTTTGGCTCTGATCTGTGTGGTCTATACAACGTTTGAGAGAAAATCTACGTATTATTTGTGGGTTCTGACAAATTGCCAGTTTTACCGACATGCAGTGGAAAACCCCTTATTACATCGCGCCAGTAAATACCTCACAGAGAATTATTGTTCCTGTTTAACACATATAACGACTGCAATGGCTTTGTGAGCTTTATAGAAACTCAGTGAGTGCCAGGAAAATGGCCATTAATGAAGTGATCCTGGCCCTGCAGGCTCTGCATTGTAAACACTGCCTTTTCTGAGAAATAGACACATTTACATTTGTCCTTAGGGCACCCTTAGTGGCTGTCACTCAGACAATCAGTCAGCATACCCCCCAACATCGCAAATTGACAGAGGGGTGATTCAATTTCAGGGTGGGGCTTTTCTGTGGGAGAGTGTCCATAGGCAGCAGGGCCGCCATCAGGGGGTGACAACCATAACAGTTGTCACGGGCCCGGCGGCCCTGGGGGGCCCGGCCGCCCGGGCCCCACATGTGGGGCCCATCGGGTGGCCCACACACTTAGGGCCACCCGATGAGCCACCTCCTTCAGGGGCCCGGTCAGCGCTGTGGCCGTTGTATAGCGCGACCGGGCCCCTTTAAAAAAGAAAAAAAAAGCAGCCGCAGGCACTTCCTCCCAGCACACTCCGCGCGGGAGGAGCGCGCGCCCAGTCGTGAAGAGGGAGAGCCAGGCAGTGAAGAGGGAGGCGCGCCGACTCTCATCATCCCCAGCCACCCTCCTGCAAAGAAAAGGTAAGAGACAGGAGGGTGGCTGGAAAATGAGCTGTGTGTGTGTGTGCATGCATGCATGTATGTCTGTCTGTATGCATGTATGTCTATGTATGTATGTCTGTCTGTATCTGTATGTGTATGCATGTATGTGTGTATGTCTGTATACATGTATGTCTATGTATGTCTGTCTGTCTGTACAGGGAGTGCAGAATTATTAGGCAAGTTGTATTTTTGAGGATTAATTTTATTATTGAACAACAACCATGTTCTCAATGAACCCAAAAAACTCATTAATATCAAAGCTGAATATTTTTGGAAGTAGTTTTTAGTTTGTTTTTAGTTTTAGCTATTTTAGGGGGATATCTGTGTGTGCAGGTGACTATTACTGTGCATAATTATTAGGCAACTTAACAAAAAACAAATATATACCCATTTCAATTATTTATTTTTACCAGTGAAACCAATATAACATCTCAACATTCACAAATATACATTTCTGACATTCAAAAACAAAACAAAAACAAATCAGTGACCAATATAGCCATCTTTCTTTGCAAGGACACTCAAAAGCCTGCCATCCATGGATTCTGTCAGTGTTTTGATCTGTTCACCATCAACATTGCGTGCAGCAGCAACCACAGCCTCCCAGACACTGTTCAGAGAGGTGTACTGTTTTCCCTCCTTGTAAATCTCACATTTGATGATGGACCACAGGTTCTCAATGGGGTTCAGATCAGGTGAACAAGGAGGCCATGTCATTAGATTTTCTTCTTTTATACCCTTTCTTGCCAGCCACGCTGTGGAGTACTTGGACGCGTGTGATGGAGCATTGTCCTGCATGAAAATCATGTTTTTCTTGAAGGATGCAGACTTCTTCCTGTACCACTGCTTGAAGAAGGTGTCTTCCAGAAACTGGGAGTTGAGCTTGACTCCATCCTCAACCCGAAAAGGCCCCACAAGCTCATCTTTGATAATACCAGCCCAAACCAGTACTCCACCTTGCTGGCGTCTGAGTCGGACTGGAGCTCTCTGCCCTTTACCAATCCATCCATCTGGCCCATCAAGACTCACTCTCATTTCATCAGTCCATAAAACCTTAGAAAAATCAGTCTTGAGATATTTCTTGGCCCAGTCTTGACGTTTCAGCTTGTGTGTCTTGTTCAGTGGTGGTCGTCTTTCAGCCTTTCTTACCTTGGCCATGTCTCTGAGTATTGCACACCTTGTGCTTTCGGGCACTCCAGTGATGTTGCAGCTCTGAAATATGGCCAAACTGGTGGCAAGTGGCATCTTGGCAGCTGCACGCTTGACTTTTCTCAGTTCATGGGCAGTTATTTTGCGCCTTGGTTTCTCCACACGCTTCTTGTGACCCTGTTGACTATTTTGAATGAAACGCTTGATTGTTCGATGATCACGCTTCAGAAGCTTTGCAATTTTAAGAGTGCTGCATCCCTCTGCAATATATCTCACTATTTTTGACTTTTCTGAGCCTGTCAAGTCCTTCTTTTGACCCATTTTGCCAAAGGAAAGGAAGTTGCCTAATAATTATGCACACCTGATATAGGGTGTTGATGTCATTAGACCACACCCCTTCTCATTACAGAGATGCACATCACCTAATATGCTTAATTGGTAGTAGGCTTTCAAGCCTATACAGCTTGGAGTAAGACAACATGCATAAAGAGGATGATGTGGTCAAAATACTCATTTGCCTGGGGCGGGGCCTGGCTGCCGGCGGGATCAGACGCGTTCTGTCTGAGCTCCTGCTCCGGGAATGGAAAAATTGCGAAAACCGCTAGAAATAGCTCACCCAGCACTCCGAAACGGCAAGCAAACTGCCCCCCAGCTGCAGAGGTACACGGGGACACCCGCCAAGACCACCAGCACCTTCCCGACAAGGGCCTGGGGCACATGGGAGCTTGAGCCGGGACGAGACGGCCGCTCGCCCGGGTCTCCGGCCGGTGCCTGGCCTCCCCCCCCCCCTCTGGACCGGGGGGGTTATCCCGGTCTGCATGGGCAACCGGAGGTGCGGCAAGCAAATGAATACCCTGCCGCAGATCACGGGGCATTCCTCATTAAGATGGCCACCGCACGCCAGCCATGTGCGCGACCTACCCGCAAATGGAGCGAAGGGGAAGCCTTCCAACACTGCAGCCGGCCCCAGTGATATACCGGCTGACCATCACCAAAGGTACAGTTGACGAGCATAGAAAAAGGGGGCATTAAAAAGTAACACCCTACAGGCTAACCCCTATCACACTAAGCCACAACGACCACCGCACCCCCGATGCCGCGGGGCCAGCAAACACTGACCTGGGGGGCCGAACAAGCTTACCACCCACCCAGCACACTGCCAGAAATAGCCCTACTTAAAAGTCTGGACCAGAGGCACAGCAGCCACTGCCACCCATTACCAAGACACCGTCTTTTCCCGCCAGAATGCTGACAAATGGGGTTACCACGGCTTGGAGACAGACCACCTACCTCTCACCCAGCTTGCAATAAACTGACCCACGAACCGACGAACAGACGCTAGTGACACCAAGCTCACCACGATGGCTGACCCAGACCCTCAGAGGACCGAGAGGGAAAAATGTATTGGAATGCAGCTGCAGCCTCAGAAAACCCGCGCACAAAAGCATACTGCTTTTATTACTCATGTTTGCCTAGCAATTGTTTAGCTTTGTGTATTAGCCTGCAGTGCTATAAGCCTTACTAATAAGCACTATGATTAGCGACGTATGCAAACTTTATATATATCTATCTCACTGCAGCCTTGTATGAGAGTCATGTCAGAATAAAAATGTAGATTTCCCTCCTATACTCAGATGACAGTATACCACATACCTAGCGTGTACCCTCCATCTTGACAATTTAGATGTCATACACCACTCTTGACAGGTATACTTTGTGCCACAGTATGCATAGCCTCGCTACACCTAGCCATGCAGACCAGGAGATTCATTTGCCCCTGAGGAAGTTCAGGTTACTGAACGAAACGCGTAGGGCTTTCTATTGTAGTGCAGAATTTGATTTTGGTTTTATTTTGTATTTTATTTCCACATCTCTTTTTTGGACATTGGTCATTTTGATATTCCTGATTCCAGGGATCCTGAGATTGGATTTATTGATGTGCCTGTTTCCCACTTCTATTTTGTAAGTGTGTTTGTACATTAAAGTGTTAATTTTATCAAAGATACTCTGCACTATTATTTTTATATATTTTTTCTCCTCTATATCTGCCATGATGCTTCGCAAGTCCTGAGGTTTATGATAAGGCCTACAATCAATTTCTGTTTGTGAGTGTGACTATTTTGCATCTACTCACCATTTTAAAGTGTTATAGCATTATTGCACTATGTTTTTCTGTTGTTATTGTATTGTAGATTTTCTATTTTCCATGTTAATCTGAGGACTGTGAGGAGTCCTTATCTACAATACTTCAGTACAAGGGTAATTGTTTTTAGAGTTTTTCTCTATCTATTTACCCACTAAGTGTGTGTCTTTTTTTATCCACGCTCTGGTGTATCTGGACATTTCTGTATTTAGTTATGTTTGTCTGTATGTCTGTGTGTATGTCTATGTCTGTCTGTCTGTATGTATGTCTGTGTGTCTGTATGCATGTATGTGTGTGTCTGTATGTATGTCTGTGTGTCTGTATGCATGTATGTGTGTGTCTGTCTGTCTGTGTCTGTATGCATGTATGTCTATGTATGTATGTCTGTCTGGATGCATGCATGTCTGTCTGTATGTCTATGTCTGTCTGTCTGTATGCGTGTATGTCTGTCTGTATGCATGTATGTCTGTGTGTCTGGATGCATGTATGTGTATGTATGTCTGCCTGTATATGTATATCTCTCAGTGTATGTATGTCTGTCTGTGTATGTATGTCTGTCTGCATGCATGTATGTCTGTCCGTATGTCTGTCCGTATGTCTATGTATGTATGTATGCATGTATGTCTATGTATGTCTGTATGCATGCATGTCTGTATGTATGTCTGTGTGAATGTCTATGTATGTATGTCTGTCTGTCTGTATATGTCTGTATGTATGTATGTCTGGATGCATGTCTGTGTGTATGTCTGTATGTATGTCTGTGTGTATGTCGCTGTCTGACTGCATGCATGTATGTCTACGTATGTATGTTTGTGTATGTCTGTATGCATACATGTATGTCTGTATGCATGTATGTCTGTCTGTCTGTATGTATATATGTATGTCTGTATGTCATTATATATGTATGTATGTCTGTATGTCAGTATGAATGTATGTCTGCATATCATTATGAACGTAGGTCTGTGTGTATGTGTGTATGGATGTCTGTATGCATGTATGTCTGTCAGTATGTCTGTATATATGCATGTATGTCAGTCTGTATGTATGTCTGTATGCCATTATGAATGTATGTCTGTGTATGTCTGTATGCCATTATGAATGTATGTGTGTATGGATGTCAGTGTCTGTATGTATGAATGTGTGTGTGTGTGTATGTATGTCGGTGTCTGTATGTATGTGTCTTTATGTCCTCTTGCATGTGTGTCTGTATGTATGTTAGTATGTGTCTGTCTGTCACTATGTATGCCTGTGTGTATGTCTCAGTATGTGTGTGTCAGTATGTATGCCTGTATGTGTGTATGTCTGTTTCAGTATGTGTGTCTGTTAGTATGTATCTGTGTCCTTTTGTATCAGTGTGTGCGTTTGAGTCTGTGTGTGGACCCAGTGGGCGGTATTTGGAGGCGGGCCCCAGGGGGCCCAGACCCTGAGCTAAGATAGGGGCCCCAAAATTTCTGGTGGCGGCCCTGATAGGCAGGGCTGTTCTGAGTGTGAGTGGGGGTGTGGCCACTGGCGGAGCTGTTCACATTACACATTACTGGGAGTATTATTGCTCTGGGCTCTGTTATACACTCACACACTTTACTGGGAGTATTATTGCTGTGGAGCTCTGTTATACATTCAGACACATTACTGGGAGTATTATTGCCGTGGAGCTCTGTTATACACTCAGACACATTACTGGGAGTATTATTGCTGTGGAGCTCTGTTATACATTCAGAAACATTACAGGGAGTATTATTGCTGTGGAGCTCTGTTATACACTCAGACACATTACTGGGAGTATTATTGCTGTGGAGCTCTGTTATACACTCAGACACATTACTGGGAGTATTATTGCTGTGGAGCTCTGTTATACACTCAGACACATTACTGGGAGTATTATTGCTGTGGAGCTCTGTTATACACTCAGACACATTACTGGGAGTATTATTGCTGTGGAGCTCTGTTATACACTCAGACACATTACTGGGAGTATTATTGCTGTGGAGCTCTGTTATACACTCAGACACATTACTGGGAGTATTATTGCTGTGGGGCTCTGTTATACACTCAGACACATTACTGGGAGTATTATTGCTGTGGAGCTCTGTTATACACTTAGACACATTACTGGGAGTATTATCGCTGTGGAGCTCTGTTATACACGCAGACACATTACTGGGAGTATTATTGCTGTGGAGCTCTGTTATACACTCAGTCACATTACTGGGAGTATTATTGCTGTGGAGCTCTGTTATACACTTAGACACATTACTGGGAGTATTATCGCTGTGGAGCTCTGTTATACACTCAGACACATTACTGGGAGTATTATTACTGTTGAGCTATGTTATACACTCAGACACATTACTGGGAGTATTATTGCTGTGGAGCTCTGTTATACACTCAGTCACATTACTGGGAGTATTATTGCTGTGGGGCTCTGTTATACACTCAGACACATTACTGGGAGTATTATTGCTGTGGAGCTCTGTTATACACTCAGACACATTACTGGGAGTATTATTGCTGTGGAGCTCAGTTATACACTCAGACACATTGCTGGGAGTATTATTGCTGTGGGGCTCTGTTATACACTCAGACACATTACTGGGAGTATTATCGCTGTGGAGCTCTGTTATACACTCAGACACATTACTGGGAGTATTATTACTGTGGAGCTATGTTATACACTCAGACACATTACTGGGAGTATTATTGCTGTGGAGCTCTGTTATACACTCAGACACACCAACAATATGGTATTTGGGCACAAAATAGGGACTCTCCCTCACGAATAGGGACACTTGGGAGGTATGTATCAGTCATTCAGACAGCCACGTAAGGACCAGCTTCCAGCATCTTCACACTCTGCATGAGAATACTGAACACTCCCAAACACTCCTATATGAATAGATTCTGACTGGCAGTCATAGAGGGCGAATGAAATGGCTTTGGGCACCATAATAACTTCATCAAGCACTGGCCTACCTCTAGGAATTAAACCGAAATGCACGCCCTCTGCAGCCAATCACACACTGCGGAATGTGATCACCATTGCGCTATGTGCACTGCCCCGCACCAATCAGTGTCTGCGGTCAGGCTGTCTCAGAGCTTCGAATCATATTGTGAAAGCTAGTAATGGCATCATTTCGTAACTGAGAGGGAAATAAACTAGTAAAATAATAGCGTGATGGTTAGTGTTGGATTAATGTTGCTGTTACGATTAATGTTAGGGTTAATGTTAATGTTAGGGTTAGTGTTAGGGTTACTGTTATGGATACTGTTAGAGTTAGTTTTAGGGTTATTGTTAGAGTTACTGTTAGGATTAGTGCTAGTGTTAGGGTCAGTGTTAGCATTAGTGTAAGGGTTAGTGTAAGGGTTAGTGTTAGGGTTAGTGCTTATGTTGGGATTAATGTTAGGGTAAGTGATAGGGTAAGTGTTACTATTAGTGTTAGGATTAGGGTTAGGATTAATATTAGTGTTAGGGTTAATGTTAGTGTTAGGGTTATTGTTAGGGTTACTGTTTGAGTTACTGTTAGGGATAATGTTGCTGTTAGGGTTAGTGTTTGGTTTACTGTTAGGGTTAATGTTAGGGCTAGTGTTGGGGTTAGTGTTACTGTTAGTTGTAGTGTTTGGGTTACTGTTATGGATACTGTTACGGTTAGTGCTAGTGTTAGGATTAGTGTTAGGGTTAATGTAAGGGTTAATGTAAGGGTTAGTGTTAATGTAACGGTTAGGATTAGTGTTATGGTCAGTGTTAGGATTAGTATTCGGGTTAGGGTTAATGTTAGGGCTAGTGTTACTGTTAGGGTTAGTGTTAATGTTAGGGTTAGTGTTAGGGTTAATGTTAGGGTTAGAGGTAGTGTTAATGTTAGGGTTAATATTAGGGTTAGTGTTGGTTAGGGTTAGTGTTAATGTTAGGGTTAATGTTAGGGTTTGTGTTAGGGTTAATGTTAGGGTTACTGTTATGGATACTGTTAGAGTTAGTGTTAGGGTTATTGTTAGAGTTACTGTTAGGATTAGTGCTAGTGTTAGGGTCAGTGTTAGCATTAGTGTAAGGGTTAGTGTAAGTGTTAGGGTTAGTGCTTATGTTGGGATTAATGTTAGGGTTAATGTTAGGGTAAGTGATAGGGTAAGTGTTACTATTAGTATTAGGATTAGTGTTAGGGTTAGGATTAATATTAGTGTTAGGGTTAATGTTAGTGTTATTGTTAGGGTTACTGTTTGAGTTACTGTTAGGGATAATGTTACTGTTAGGGTTAGTGTTTGGTTTACTGTTAGGGTTAATGTTAGGGCTAGTGTTAGGGTTAGTGTTACTGTTAGTGGTAGTGTTTGGGTTACTGTTATGGATACTGTTACGGTTAGTGCTAGTGTTAGGATTAGTGTTAGGGTTAATGTAAGGGTTAATGTAAGGGTTAGTGTTAATGTTACGGTTAGGGTTAGTGTTAGGGTCAGTGTTAGGATTAGTGTTAGGGCTAGTGTTACTGTTAGGGTTAGTATTAGGATTAGTGTTAGGGTCAGTGTTAGGGTTAGTGTTAGGATTAGTATTAGGGTTAGGGTTAATGTTAATGTTAGGGCTAGTGTTACTGTTAGGGTTAGTGTTACTGTTAGGGTTAGAGTTAGTGTTAATGTTAGGGTTAATATTAGGGTTAGTGTTGGATTAATGTTGCTGTTAGGGTTAGTGTTAATGTTAGGGTTAGTGTAAGGGCTCATGTTAGGGTTAGTGTTGAATTAATGTTGCTGTTAGGGTTAATGTTAGGGTTTGTGTTAGGGTTAATGTTAGGGTTAGGGCTAGGGTCAAGGTTAGGGTTGGTGTTGAATTAATGTTGCTGTTAGGGTTAGTGTTGAATTAATGTTGCTGTTAGGGTTAATGTTAGGGTTAGGGCTAGGGTCAAGGTTAGGGTTGGTGTTGAATTAATGTTGCTGTTAGGGTTATTGTTGAATTAATGTTGCTGTTAGGGTTTGTGTTAGGGTTAGTGTTAGGGTTAGGGCTAGGGTCAGTGTTTGTGTTGAATTACTGTTGCTGTTAGGGTTAGTGTTAGGGTTAGTGTTGAATTAATGTTTCTGTTAAGGTTAGTGTTAGGGTTAATGTTAGGGCTAGGGTCAGTGTTAGGGTTACTGTTGAAATAACGTTAGGGTTATTGTTATGGTATGTGTGAGGGTCAATGTTATCGTTATGTTTGGTGTGAGATATAGCCAGGGTTACGATTAGTAAGGTTAAGCCAGGATAGGGTTAGCTAGGGTTAGACATTGGTCAGTATGCTCACACAGACCGTATTAGCCAACAGCAGCTCTGGGAAGGAAGCAAAGTACACCTTGTTTGGAATGTGACCCTATAACTGCTCACCCCATTGATCCTCGTTTAACTGCCCCCTCGGGGCATACCAAGCTGTGAACAGCTTCTGCCAGGCTGGGTAGATGTTAAAGAAGATCCCGCCATGGTCCACAATGCCAAGCAATACAGTAATAGCCACAAAATGGAGGTGATTGAGGAAGAGACCCAAAAGATAAGGAGTAAGATATGCAGAAGGTGGGAATAAGAGAGGCAGAATGGGGGAAAACATTCAATAAAAATGAATCCCTGGTGATCTAGTAATTGTCCATGGCTGGCACTTCCAGCTGGTGCAGAGAATTATAATCACTTTGTCTTGGTTCCAGCGCTCAGTGAGGAAGTCAGAATAAAGCCACCAGGATTCATAGCCTGCACTCTGACTACCTCACTGATCACCAGATCACCACAAGCAATTATTACGGTCTGCTCCAGCCTGAGAAGTAGATCAAACACTCACTAATCCCCCCACATGACCACCAGGGATTCATTAACTACCCTCACTGAACCACCAGAGAGTCATGAACCCCCCAACTGGACAACCAGAGAATCATGACCCCCCCCCCCCACTGAACCACCAGTGAATCATGAACCCCCCAACTGGACAACCAGAGAATCATGATCTCCCTCACCGAACCACCAGAGAATTATGAACCCCCCACCGAACCACCAGGGAATCATGAACCCCCCCTCCCCCCCACAGACCACCAGTGAATCATGAACCCCCACCGAACCACCAGAGAATCATGAACCCCACCGGACCACCAGAGAATCATGAACCCCCCCCCCAAACCACCAGAGAATCATGAATTTCCCCCAGCCCCCCACTGGATCACTAGTGACAGGGGCACCGTAAATTCAATAAATCAGTAGGTGAAATTTGAAAAGTCTATAATTTGACCGTATAACTTCTCAAAAATCTGTAAAAAATAAATAAAAAGGCTATATGGAATCATATTTGGGTACTCTTGGGCAGTAGCCGAATACACGTAGAGGAACCTTACAGTACAGTAGTGAGACACACAGTCTGTGAAATTCCCAACGAAAAGGAAACATTAGTGTGGGGGAAAAATGACCAGCAGATTTGGAAGATGTTGGAGATAAAATGGATAAACGGAAGAAATCCACAACGTTCCTTGTCAGTAAATACGTTGGAGGTCTTCTTTCTATAAATAAATAATTTTGTGCAGGAGGTTTGGATTGTGTGACTGCTATTAAAGTTATACAGGTTTATTCACTAAAAAAAAGTGAATTCAAAGTGAATTTAAAATTTTAGACCATAGTAAGCCAGTCTGGAAAAATATCTTACTTTTTCCAATTTGTATATTTTGGCCTGAAATTTGAAATTCACTTTGAATTCTCAATTCAGTAAATAACCCGAGAGTCTCAGCAGACAAAATATTGCAAAGGTTTACCTTAGATCCCTAATTCGTTCCTTGAAATATTTGTCTTAGAACCTCCAAAAATGAACTGAAATCCTAGACAAATGAGGAATTTCAACAAGCAGGGCTAACAAGCGAACTCATTAGTTTTTTTTTTCACAAGTTGCATTAGATGTGTAGAAATGATTTAGAATCAAACACCTGCTCTCGCTCCGTGCGGCGGGCTGGGGCTCAGGGCTGCCGGGCTACCGGGCTGCCTTCATCAGAGACGGAGCAGGCGAACACAGCCGCTATAAAGCAATTTACTAGTGGTGCCATCGGAGAACGCTTTGGCTTTTGCCACCCGGAAGAAAGTCTATTATTGTTGTGACGTCATGGTGAATTGTTGTATATACCCCGTCATTTAACTTGAAATTTATTTATTTTTAAGTCCATTTTGGGGTTTTATTTAATAGTTTAATTCAAAGAGGATTGATTGGTTCCCTTTTAATTAAAACATACGTAGTATATTTGATACTCTAATTTGTGTGAGAAAGGCTGAAAAACTCAACATGGTTTATATATTTATTTTGATCCTTTGTGTAAGACAGGCATCAACAAAGCATTTGATCACACATACTGTACACATCCAGTAAAGAACCCATTTTACAATATTGTAATTATAAAGAAACTGCCTTTACACAATGCATTCCCCTACCCATGCAGTCATTCTTTGAGGTCCGTTACATTCTACGGATTTTTACAATACACATTTTAGTTTTGTTAGAGACTTTGCCTTTGAGGTGATAGCAGACAAGTTAAGTGTTAGGCTAGGATTAACATAAGAGCTTTGCCATAATGTTGGCAGATGAGCTAACACTTTATGGACATTCCGTTCTACTAAAAAGCTCTGCTGTTTAAACGTAAACATTGGGATTTGGGATAGTGAGCAGGTAACTTTTCTTGCCATGCTTTATTGATTATAGTTTTGGCAGCACAATATAATGATTGTATTGAACTTTAACGAAGTGGGCTTTCATAACACATCTGAACGATCTTAATTAAAATACCTCGTTGTAGAACTGATGACATGTTTTTCACTTGGCACTATTCTATGCTTACTCCATCACCAAGGAAGCTGTGGTATTGGTATAAAACATAGTATATTGCATAAATCTGTAATTTAGGGTCTGATAAACTAATTTTGCATCAAAATCTTCATAAGAACTTTTTTTTTTTGTGGAACAGCCTATAAACAACACACTTTAAGACACTTTTACTGTCATATTTTTTAGTCCATGGAAACCAACGTCTGCCGATGGGTCTACATGGTGATAGGAAGAATGCTCACCCTAGTGATTGGCCGCGGAGGGAACCAGGAGTTGGTTGAAGATGGAAAAAGACACGAATGTGGAGCCGTCATCTGAGTAACCTTAAGGTTTTGACACCTACTTATTGAGAAAGAATTTTTAGCTTCTAGGGTTTGGTGCTAATTAATTCATTCACATATGGACCATTTTGGAAGAATTATGATTAGTGAATGATAAATATATTTGAATTGCAGGTACATTGTACCCAACATATTTATGTAGTGAAAGATACACAGCCTGATGACTGATCATGGATGGATCCAGGGGTTGGGTGAAGATATAAGAAGACACGTATGTAGAGCTAGGTAGGAGTTTGAAAATTTTACATTTTGGGACCAATTAACTCACTCATACATGGAATATTTTGGAACAGCTTATTGAATTCTGTATATATCTGAATTACAGACACATCACAAACTTGTAGAAGGAAAAAAAATGTATTTTATTATACATTTTTTTTTACAAAGTTGTCTCTATTTCATATGTATTCATTTTGCTCTGAAAATGTGTTGTGTTTATTCAAATAACAGGCATACACAGTGCATAATTGGGAATTTCATTAAGTTTCCCCACATGCTGATGTTGGAGGAGGCAAAGCCAGCGCCGCAAGGGGGGCGGCACAGGGAGAGGGACACTAAAGTGTGTTAACATATTCTGCAATATAAATAAAATATACAAGTAAATGAGGCCTAGCAAAATTTGGCATACAGGAAACACTTAAGATTGCGAAGGGCGTACTCGATCTAACCTACAAAATACAGTGAATGGATTTAGTTACAAAAAAGACAACGTGCAGAATATTCTGAAGGGGAGATGTATACCGTTTAGTACAATATTTTATACAATTAAATGAGAAAAGGAACAAACAAAGGAATAACAAGCACAGGCAATGTAAAAGGTAACGGTAACCTGCTGCGGTGATATTGCCAACGTCAGTAGGAGCATTAACTATTAGGTTGTGGAAATGTGCTCTGTCCACGGCATCCGTATCTTTTCAAACATACTGGGTGCTTTAAATGAGACCATAAAGAATAGAAACATGTTTTGCTTTGTCAGAATGGGAGTTGGATGTACATCTTTTGGAAAATCATTGCTTTTATAAGAACTGTTTATTTACAATATGGGTGTGTTTTATGGGGTGAACTTCTTACTCAAACTCTCCATTATAGAAACGTGTGATTTTGTATTGTTTTGGTTTTTGCTTCAGTCAATGTACCATGAGATGTCCTTCAAGAAGCCCAAGTCCATTTGTTTAATGATAAATGTTGCAGTGGCCCAAACTGTCCAAGAAAACCCCCCCCAAAAAAACTATTAGCCGTGATAAGGACTATTGAGATGTATTTATTTTTCCTGGGGAAAGAGAGGGGTTTGCCTTTTGTATCTAACTGTATGATATCAGTTCTACCATTTCCCCTTCCCCTGGTTAATGGTAGTCTGGATTTGCTGCATGTCAAGATCTTGGAGCGTTGGAGGAAATTGTCCCAACTTAGGATGAATCTAAGACATGCTCAGTCTGCTCCTGTAAGGGGTTTCTAACATCACCCATTCACTTTTCTCTGGGATGTCTGAGTCTGCACACCATAGAAGAAATACATGGCTGTCATTAGAGGATCCTGACATGAAATGAAGCAATCCATGTAGTCCACTCCCAGCTACAGCCTTTTGTGGAGCAGGGACTAGTGAATCTGTTGGACTTTGAGTATCAGAGTGTCCACATCACTGCACATACAGTTTATAAATGTATGGAACATATATGTGGAATGTTGATCCCAGGAGAAATATAATTTCAGTTATAAAGTCAATAAGGAATTTTTCCTTTTTTGTGCCATAATTAGCTTCAAATTTGATTGTTGCTTTATTTTGGATCAACAGTATATAACGCTCTGTTTTCAGGGTTGAAATTGATGGACCGGAGTCTTTTCTTTAACCTAGATTACTATGTAAGACATTAGTGATGTTTACTGTTCAATAACTTAATTTTAATATAAAATACTATACTCTCATGCAGCTTATGTCTAAGTCTTCATAATGACACCTCAAAATCTTTTGGTCCCTAGCTTCTCGGGTGGGGGGGCATTTGCCCTGGTGCTCCACCCTTGGTTCCACCACCGTAAGAAGCTTGTGAGGCAGAGCACGGGCACATGGTGTGATGGCTGGCTTCATCTGGGCTGCTTCTGCGTTCCCTGTACACTAGGTACCAGGGCAGGGTAAGTGGAGGCCTTCAGAGCGAGGCTGATCCTGGCCTGGGTCTGCTGCTGGTGGCTGCTGTGTGGTTACATGGATGGTGATAGGGATGGGGTGATAGCTCATGCTGCTGGTTGTTAGAGAAAGGCTCAAGGAGATGCCTAGCCTAGTGATTGTAGGAGGAGATAGGTTGCCTTATAGTGGTGGGAGAAAGATGGGGATATTGACCATGAGCTGCCATCAGAATTTGTGGGGTCTTTTATGAAACCTCATGTGATACACCCTGAACACAATCTTCCCCACACACACACACGCACACACACACATACTCCTTTTTTTCCTTAAAATCGTCAGATAACATCAATATCAGGAAACTGGGATTGAGCGTTCCAACTGTCTGGTATCAATTTCTTCCCCATCGCCGCACGCACAACTTGGACTGAGCTCACTCTCCTTCTGAGAGATTGAGAGCTGAGCTGCACACCGCACATGCATGGACTGTAGTTCCACTGATTGCTGCATGCAGCGTTTATAATGGTTCTTATAGAGCGATGGGGTGATCAGGGCTGCCATCAAACAAAAACACACTGTGAGATACACACACAAAATACATTATACCACATACACACAGATACACTCTAACACATATGTTCACATCTAAACACTGCCATATACACACTCTTATACACAAATACAAACTGCCAGACACAAGTACAAACACACAAATATACACAGACAACCACTGATGGCAGCCCTGGAGTTGCTAATGAAAATTTGAGAGAGAAGGTCAGATGCCAGATAGTGATAGAGAAAGGAGGGGTGATGTTCAATGGGGATTGGAAAGGGTAGGGTGATGCCTATTACCAAGATAAGTTTCCCCCTCCTCCTCCCGTCATCATTAGATTTCACCCTCTCCCATTGTCAGTATCGACACCCCTCCCTCTCACATCAATATTGTGCATCACTCACTTCCTCTCCCACCACCATTTAAGGTTCAGTCTAATCGCCATCAAAACTTACAACATTGATGGTACATAGGTCAGGAAGGAGGTTCAGCGCTGATAAGTCAACAGGGAATAGAACAGGAAGGCAGCACACCTATGGGAAAGGGGTATCCCCTCTAAACCCCTTAAAATACGTATGGAGGAAAAAAGGAGAAATAAGGGTGCGCCTTAAAACAAGTGAAATAATACTTCTAGAAATACTGGAGTCCAAGCAGCGATATCGAATAGTCCAAATATAAGTGATCCACATTCACAGGTAGTGGTCCTAGTAGTACATAAGGTGGAATGTAAAGTCACAGATGTAGATTTGCAGTTCCAAAGTTGATATGTTTAGAAAACAGAAGACAAAGAAAACTCCAATGGTATAGTATGAACAGTAAAAAATATTGTGTGTATAGTAATAGAACTACTCACAATATCCAGAGCTTAAATCCAGCTCTGGTATGAATGGCACGAAGTGGAACAATCCCCACTCAAGACTATATGATGCTCCTCTTGTATTCTTTAGTGAAGTAATTTGATGGGGTAGTCCAGCTCAAGATAAAAGGAGATAAAACGTATAGTGCTCCCTGTATAGTTGTTTAGAATGATAAAAACAGAATAAAATATACTCATGGTATATAGAGCAGACGTACTGCTCGATGGGTAGCGTGTGGGTGGTATAATCCCCACCTCGGGATTCTTGGTACTTCAATATAGACAATAAAGGCAGTGGTAGTCAGGCCAGGGGGTTGAACAGGTATGTGGGGAGGGGATGGATTTAATACCTCTGCATGCATGGCAGGTCATCTTAGGTCTGAATGACACTCGATTCTGGCATTCTGACACTAGACCCCAAAAGACACAAGTAACTTGCATGTTTCAAAGCTGTTCAACAACTAGGGGGTCAATTCCCCCACTGTTGCCGACGAGCCTTTGGGTGGCGAAGTTATAATAGTTTTAGTTCACGCACAGCAGAGTTTAGGCAGCTCAGCTTCAAATAGTTCTACACGCTCGTACGTCTGCAGTCACAGAACACAAAATCACTACTTTCTAACATTCTTCTAACTGCCCCCCCCCCCTCCTATCACACCTTTTGTTTTGAAATTATGAATTTTTCAACACGTCTCCGTAACTCCCACTCAGTTGTGTCATGCAATTTCTCTTCCATCTGTTTCTGTTTAGTCCAAATAGATTTGTTGAGATACAGATCAACAGTAATCCACAGCCAAAACGTTACTGACTGCTATTTGTGTTTAAATCATTTTGTCTACATCAATAGCGGAATGAGTAGCTATTTCATAACAGGCTCATCATGCAAAATATCCTGTGTTTGGTCTTGAAATTGTGCTGTGTATGTATGATTTACGGGTTTTAATACTTTTATTTAGCATTTTACAATTACCTACAAATAGTAAGAATCAGTAAAAATCTAAATATTTAAATCAAATCTGTTATTTTGGTCTGAAACCTGAATAATTTGTATATATTTTCATATCAAGTGAATAAACACACTAGTTTATCACTGGTTTAGTAACACACACAGACCTTTCTATTAGACACCGAGAGGATGGAGAACGCATGTTTCTTCTAATGTAAGTTATTGAGTTGAATCAAAGCACAAGGTAACAACGTCAGACATGTGTCTTTTTGCTCCTACAGGAAAAACATTATCTCTGTGGCTCCGAACCTTCCCGTGGCAGCTTAGTGCTTTTGCTTCAGTTTATCACTTCCTGTTTTAACTATCCGATGCTCCTGGTATCAGTTTCCTGGCTGCAACTAGGTTACCATCTATATAGCACCATAGAGCAGACCAGTCCGGGACTTAGGGATTACCCATTTAGAAAGAAAAAAGCAAACACCTTGACACAACAAGGTAATGCCTAAATCCTGGACTGGTTGGCATGCCCTGAGGACTGGCTTGGAAACCATTTATGGAAAGGGGGTATTTAGAGGTGAAGAAGGCCCTGCTCAAACTATTTTACAATCTGAGGATTTGATGTATGCAGATCGTTAACGCACTTGCCCAAGCACGCTTACTGGCGAGGTGGTTTGACCGGGATTCGAACCTGGGTCTCCCAGTAGTAAGTTATGTTACCACCGTTATAGACAGCTGATATATATATATAAAATGATATGTTCCTGCTTTTAATGTAGCTATTTGCAGGATTGGCTGCAGAGCTTTGTGAAGAGATCTAGAGATTACCGTTACAAAAATGCAGCAAAGTAAAAAACAAACAAAAGGGAATTGGGGGGCACACCAGAAACATATGTTTCACAGAAATGGTGCTGCTGTAGAGACCACAATATATTCAAAATGCAGTTAAAGGAACAGCAGGAATACGGTTTTAAATTTTACAAGTACTTAAAATCCCCTCTCTCAGCCAACATATATGGGGACTCCGTTCCACCATATGGCCATACAGTACCCCAATATCGTGGGTCTTACACCAATTCTAATGAAGGAGATAAATTAAATAGTGCTAAATTATTGTGTGCGCTAATTCCTCAATCTGTAATGGCACAAGACATGGGGTTCTAAACCCAATGCCTGTCTCCCTATCAATACTGACACACACTGAACCAGAAACGGAGGATTATGGACGCTCTATGAAATGTTCCTGGTGTTTTAAAACTTTTCAGAGCAAGCTTTCGTTCCATACCCCCAAGTATTGAATTTTATACAATCTTAAAACAAGTCACATACCCTTCAATAATAACTACCAGACAATGGATTCCACAAATATCTTCTTTATTGCAAGATGGGATTATTTTCCCACATGTAACAGCAGAGGATACATCTTGAGTTAATCTTACACAGCCCTTCTAGAACACAGAACATCTCGATTAGCAGTCAAAGATATTTATAGAATATATACATTTAAAATGTCTTGTAAAACAGGCAGATTAATTAACGTTGAAAATCAGATTGCCAGGGAGACAATCCGTGACATCGGGAATCCTTTCTTTCCTTGTAAAAAAAATAAAAATAAAGTTTTCAAAGCTTATCTAAAGTCTAAATCACAAAGTGTTAAATCGTCAGTAATTTCTTTTAACATTGACTTAGTGATTTTTATACGAAATAAATTAATCACGATCATATTAAAGATATGCTTTGCATGGGGGATACTAATCCAATATGCAAATAGTAGGAAGTTTTTGCTTCAGTGAACGACCCAAGCGACAGTCTCTAGTTTGGCATATATTAAGGTTATGATGAACTCTGGTGCTGTACTTTGCCAGTTAGAATTTAGATTTCATTTTAAATTACTAGTACAGTATAGAAAATATATGTCCTATTCTGAGGTTTTCTGTGCAGCTCTGCAATGTTGGTTAAATAAACGGAAATCCAGTGAAAGGTGAAGAGATCATCATTAATGTTGATGGCTCGATTTGTTAATGTAAAATCAGAACAGATCAGATTCTGGGAGTGATGGACATGAAGCTGCCATAGATGGCAGAAATTTGGGATTTAAAAGTGAAGCAGTGTTTTAAAAGGCAGGATAATGTTCAGTGCTCGAGTATTTATGGTAGTACTCCCAGAACCCCTCAAATTGGGACACGTGGCGTAATAAAGGCCTTAATCGTTCACAAAGAGATATCAGTCCCTTGTTCCTGTTATAGACATTCAATATCCCACCGATATAAACTTTTCAAAAAAAATATACAAGCTCTAGTATAATAAAATTATTTAACATTTCAATGATTTTGGGTGGTTGTAAAATTGCGAGCCTCTCTCGAGACCTTACCCTGCAGTCTGTTATATAACTAACATATCCCCATACAAAACAGGGGCACGGCTCAACTCTAAAAAGAAAGAAAAAACATAACAAAAAGTGTAAAATAGCTTTTGCAGGTTTGCCGCTAGCCAGAAGAATTGCACTCATAAGATAAAATAAAAAAATGGAGCCTCCTCCTGTTATCCTGGGAGGCAGAGATATTTTGCTCTCTGTGCTCCTTAGTAGACACCTCGTTTCTCTTCTCCAAAAATAACTTAACGGGGACCAGCAGGTACAAGTAGAATTACTTTTATTATAAAAAAAACAATAGTTAAATAAATAACGCAAACGGTCCAACATCTTTCATCCTGTACACAGTGTTTCTTCAGGGATGCCCATATTATGAAAGATAAATACAACCATAAAGAAACATAATCTACCAATCTGCTATTATAATAGGTTGTACGTATTTGCTTTGCGTAACGAAGTGTCCCTTAAAAAGCACTTTGTACAGGACGAACAGCTTTGGACCGTTTGCTTTTTTTTTTTATACAATTATTGACTTTTTTATAATATAAATAATAAATATTTTATATTTGTACCTGCTGACGTTCTTCTCGGAGAGGAGAAATGCGGTGTCTAAGGAGCACAATACCCAGCCCACCAGGATATCGGAGAGGTACCACAATGCTGACTTGTTCCTTTTAGTCTGGTGTGAGTCTAGTAGTTTACAGCTCAACAGACCTCACAAACCTGCTTCAGCCAAGCTATATGTAAACTCTACCAGAGTAAAGAACCAGGTCTTGGGAGCTGAACCAACAGGTGAAAGCCACTAGTGAAATCTTGGACCGTCTTAAATAGGCAGAAAACAAACATTCACAGGAGTAGTGGTTGCATAGGCCTGCCCTAATGATGGCTGTGTTTGTATTTAATACAACAAAAATTAGAAAGTAGTGGTATGACTAGGGGTCAGGCACTTCCCGAAGGTAAAATAACTAAATGAAAATAAATAACAATTCCGACATTACAGACTAATTCACGTAAGGAATGAGTACATAACCACACGGCCCTTTAACATCCAAAGGGAAGTCACACCTAGTACATAACTGGGGATTCCATTAAATACGTTCTCTGATGTGCACTATTGCAATATTCTGATATCATTTCCAATATTTATATACAAATATATTATACTTTATCTGCTTCATGGGATACCCTCTCCCTCAC
This sequence comes from Pelobates fuscus, assembly GCF_036172605.1. Taxonomy (NCBI): domain Eukaryota; kingdom Metazoa; phylum Chordata; class Amphibia; order Anura; family Pelobatidae; genus Pelobates; species Pelobates fuscus. Next base: position 376,376,676 of record NC_086321.1, read on the forward strand.
ACAAATTTTGTAGTGAAATGCAATCTGAGTCTTCTCACTGTGTGAATTGCCTGTGTATGATAATCATTCGAATGTATATACAGGCTGCGTTAACCGTGTGTCTCACAGTCCATGAACTAAACAGCGCAGGGAGTTTGATACATAAACGGATTTCACTAAACGTTCCGATGTTAAAGGGTGGCTGCCATCAATCTGTCTGGGGTTAATGAGAAATGGCAGAAGAGTGAGGATTTTGAAATGATAAATTATGACAAATATTATTGGGGTACGATTCAACGTTATCCCTTTGAAAAGGGTTGCAGCATTTGGTAATTATAATGTTTATATATAGCAGCATCAGACATTATGTTTGAGTTTAGGGCCCGTCAGTAGAGGCTGGGATGGCCAGAAACCAGTTATACTTACAAGTGGCATATTCGCTAAACGGTGAACTGAAATAAACTGAAAACACAAATTCAACATCTAGGCAAAAATATTTCCCTTTTAACATATTCTCCAACTCAGGAAAAGTCACAGCTTGGCTATTAAGGGCTAACTTTTGCAATTTGTTTTTTTAATTGACAGCAGTTCGGTGTGAATAAATTTTTAGTTTTAAAACTTCAAATAGTGGTAACGGAAATGAAAAAGTATTAAATCTCATCAAAACTCCACCAGGCACCTCATCTAGCAAACAACTCCAAACAAATCCCTTAATCGATTCTAGTAAGAAATGGAGCGTTCCCACAAAGGCAAGATTTTGGGAAGGTGCATAGAGAAGACCGCAAACGACCACCTTTAGTCTCGGGTTTTTAAATGATCGCTATATAGTGGATATAGAACATGAACTAGAGCAGTGTTAGGAATACAGGCTGCGCTAGTGTGGCTGTTAAACGACAAATCTCAAAATTGTTTGCAGTTTGGCAGGTGCCTAGTGACCTGCTGCCTACCCCAGTGCTAAGTGATCTGGAGGAAGAAATGAAAGCAAAAGCTGATTATGTATAGAGTAGACCTGTTGAGGATGTCTCAAACCTCTCCTGAATTAATAGCTAGCGTCATCTGAGCATTCCAACATAGGTTTAATCTACGTCAGGGCTTTAAATTTCAACATGAAATACCGACCAGGTGTGGATCTCTCCTCGCTGGTTCTCAATTTTCATAAAAAAAAATCAAGTGGAAATGTTGAGCACTGTCTACATATATTTGGTGTTGTCATGTGGTCAGCCAATATTCTCTCCTCTTCATTGACTGGTACATACTAAGTTTTTTCTTGCAGATACGTCCTCTTATTTATTGGTAGAAGAATACAGACGAGTGCCTCTTGAACTGACAAGCTGCACTACGAGAGGATAGGGGTAAGGGTTACTGGTAAAGGACTCCTAAACTGAATGGTCAGTGAAACAGACGGATAAACCAAAATAACAGCACTTTGTGGGTTTATACATTCCAGACTGAAAGACACACTCTTAACAAGAATTGGAACACTCCCATCTTCTCTCTCTGATCCTGCTGAACAATGACACATGTATGGGCGTCTATACAGGTGTTCTGGCACAAGACGTGTATTTCTGCAAAATGTTCCCTTTTAAAATGCAGCCATGTAGACACAACTCCTCTTGTCCTCTTGCTGTTTTATGTTGTTGTATATTTGCTGATTCTTTAAATAATTTTATTTTCCATTTAGAACCGGTATGCCAAGCTGGAGAAATGTCGTGGACGCGTCACCGACCAGAAGTTGCGCCGGTTCTGCAGAGATTGGAAACTGTTGTTCATTCGCCATCTTTCCCTCTTGAACTTTATCTTTTTCACCTGTTTCAAAGAAAAAAAAGCTGTTATAAAGAAAGCAAATCTTCTATATGCCAACAACGTATCCCCATGGCATTACTCATCTGTAAAACTTTTCTAGGGGCTCATTCCAAGATAGTGTTTTTAACACAATGGGGTCAGGAATACACGTTTGTGTTCCTGACCCTATATTGTTCCTTTAAATCTTATTGTTCTGTAAAAGAGGTGTCGGATTGAAGGTGATTCCACCCTTTTCTAAATACTGGGACATCATTCTATCCCCCAACATTACCTTTCCGCTGTCAAAGTCTTCATCCCATTCATCTGTCACCCTATCATATCTGGCGTCTTCTGCATCATAAGCTGCATCTCTGCTCACAGCAGATGCTTCGCCGTCCCAGGTAAGCACTGAGGAGAAAAGCAAGAGGTCACATCACAGTTTGTCCCCCACAGATTGCTAACAAGGCAACAAAACCCCAGGGATTCTACATACAAATCCTAACTACATCAAGGAAGTGCTGCTTAAACATTCTTTAGCTCTGGATCAGTAGTGACTGGACTAGTGATACGATAAAGACTGGCCGTTATTATGCTTTGTAGCAGCTGTGCTTTCTGAATGACCACAGATGTTTCAAATTTATACCACATTCTAACATGGCACAGATTTAACCCCTTAAGGACCGGACTTTTTTTGCGATGTTGTACATTTGCGACCAGGCATCTTTTTACACTTTTGTGGTGTTTGTGTTTAGCTGTAATTTTCCGCTCTCTCATTTACTGTTCCCATACAAATTATATATTGTTTTTATCAGGACAAAAGGGGCTTTCTTTACATACCATTATTTATATAATCTCATGCAATTTAATTTTTAAAAAATGAAAAAATATGATGAAAAATTGAAAAAAATACACGTTTTTTGACTTTTATGTGAAAAATCTTATTCATCTACAAAAGCGAATGAAAAAAACTGCTAAATAGATTCAAAATTTTGTCCTGAGTTTAAAAATACCCAGTGTTTACATGCTTTTTGCTATTTTTTTGCATGTTATAGGGCTATAAGTACAAGTAGGATATTGCGGTTTCAAAACATACATTTTTAAAATGTATCAATAGTGACATTGTAACACTATTATCTGTCATAAATCTCTGAATAACATCCCACATGTACATATTTTTTTTAAAGTAGACAACCCAGGGTATTCAATATGGGGTATGTCCAGACTTTTTTAGTAGCCAGTTAGTCGCAAACACTGGCCAAAGTTAGCGTTCATATTTGTTTGTGTGTGAAAAAAGTAAAAAACTAAATTGAACGCTAATTTTGGCCAGTGTTTGTGACTAAGTGGTTACTAAAAAAGACTGGACATACCCCATTTGCAATACCTTGGGTTGTCTTCTTTTGCAAATGGTATGCCATCATGGGGGTAATTCTCATTCCTGGGCTACCATACGATCTCAAAGGCACGTAACCAACCTGGCCATTTTCAATGTAAAAATATTTGACCCATATATTTGACCCTGTAACTTTCAAAAACGCTATAAAACCTGTACATGGGGGGTACTGTTATACTCAGGAGACTTTGCTGAACACAAATATTAGTGTTTCAAAACTGGAAAATGTATCACAACAATTATATCATCAGTAAAAGTGCTGTTTGTGTGTGAAAAATGCAAAAAAAGTCACTTTCACTGACAATATCATCGCTGTGATATGTTTTACTGTTTTGAATCACTAATATTTGTGTTTAGCGAAGTCTCCCGAGTAAAACAGTACCCCCATGTACAGGTTTTAGGGTGTCATAGAACGTTACAGGGTAAAATACAGTGATAGCAAATTAAATTCTCTGGACTTTCGGCCTGGGTTGGCAGGCAGGTCCCTTAAATTGCAATCAATAAAATAACTTCATTATGTAAAAATATTACATAAATACGCACGTAGAATTTAAATATATATGCATATTTATATATTTGAAGTCTACGTGTATATTTATATAATTATTTATGTAATTTTTTATATGGACATATGAATAGTTCGTATTCTTTTTATTTATTTATATATACATAGATATATATACAATTTCATTCTAAGTGTATTTTGATATAAATATATATATATATTAATATCAAAATACAGTTAGAATAAAATTTCGTATAGATATAATTTTTTTTTAATTTTGTATTATTATTTTTATTTTTTTTTATTTAATTTAATTTACTTATTATTTGTATTTTATAATAATATATATATACAATATATATAGTTATTATATATATTATATATATACGTGTGTAATTTAATTATAAGTGTATTTTTATATTAATATATGTACATATTAATATAAAAATACACTTAGCATGACATTATATATATGATATATAGACATATATTATATAGGTATAATATATGTCTATATATCATATATATATATATACACATATATAATAATATTTTTTTTTTTATTAACTTTAACTTTAATTTTTTTTTCATGATTTTACAGTTGCAGGGAGACTGCCTGTCAGCACAGACAGTCCCCCTGCAGGCAGACACTAGGACACCTATTGTGACCATGTGGTCGCCCTGTTGGGCGATCACATGGCCACAGGGGTCCTAATTCGCCATGGGGAGACTGTCTGGGCTGCAGGCAGTCTCCCCACAACGGGAGCACCACCGATCGCCGCCGGGGGAACGACGGCGATCGGGTAAGTACATTTTAAATTAAGGACAGTTCAGGACCGTCGTCGGTCGGCAATGGGAAAATGCCGATGACGGTCCTGAACCATCCCGCGTCCTTAAGGGGTTAAAATATTTTTTTTTGTAAATCTTGTTTTTATTATGGCAATCATATTATGGGGTACAGAAAAGAGAAGGAGGCACTGTGGGGGTAATACAAATCAAAGTTAACAAGTCGAATTTTAGTACACTCCTACTTAAAACAGCCATATTGTCGTAATCCAGTAAAGCGGAATAATACACATTGATAAAGAGATAAGAAAATGGGTACACAGTTTAGCGAACCCTAGCTCTAATGGCTAATTTTGTTTGTACTTTATACAAGTTGTGGATCCTGGGATCCGGTTGGTAACTCGTGTGAGTAGTAACTTTGCAGTAGGTAAAGCGGTGGCGAGCCGTAACTAGGGGTTCACCTCACTGCCTATTGCGTTTGTGGTGTAGAAGTCTCGCTTAAGTGCATATAGGTTAGATAAACAGATTGAACTCTCTTTTGGGTCTTTCCCCATTGTTAGTTGTTCCCGGGTCTGCGCCCACAGATTTAAAATATTAACAGGAATGTCAGGCACGGTTAAATTATTCATAGTTCTTCTTACCTTGTTTCCCATATGCTTTGTCTTTGGAGCCCTTAATTAGCTCCTGGACCACATGTGACTCTTTGGTGCCGTCCCATGCAGGTCGTACTGCTTTCTCTGGTTTTGGCATCTCTGTGGGACGCTTGTAGCCATCCCGGACCTGACTGTCCCACACATAAACTTGGGCTGAGAGGGAAAAGAAGACATCACGTAAGATGAAATAAGCTGGTTTAGAACCCTAGTGAACCCATCCATGCCTAGTGACACCGTACCGGAGGTCTTCTCTTCCTTTACAGGTTTCTGCTCTTTGGAGACGTCCCCTCCCAGGTCTTGCGGGGTCTCCTCTTCATGCAGGCGTTTCTTTTTCTTCTTTTTTTTCCTGACTACTTGATCAACTTCCCTTTCATGGTCAGAAATGTTACAATTGCTAGAAAAGAGAAGTTTATACATCATTTGATTCAACAAGGAAAGAACACTAAGGTTTCTAAACAGGTCACGCTTTGGATGCGTCTGAATAAAAAAAGTCAGCATATATATTATAGAAAACTTTTTCCAGTTTTTATGCAGTTTCAGGATTTGTGGTTAGGCTTTCTGGAAATAAATCTTAGGGGGTGGAAAAGCTATTTTTGTATGTTCTTAAATATATAAAGGTAAAATGTATAAATTAGCGCTAAAGTATACATATAGTGTGTGTCTGGTGTACAGTGTTTTGCCATACATGTAGTCTAGAATGATGGTCAGCGTCCTTGGATTAAGACCAAGAACCAGGGAATAAGTCAATGATCTGGGATTAGATCAAGGGTCTGTTTTGTTGCTAGTTCTTCTGCCAACAGCCTCTAGCATACATGAACGAAACGATGGCTCTGGAATAAGGTCAATTCTGGAATTTCCCATTTTTAAGACATTTTAACAGAGAAGAGAAATAGATTTTAGACATGTCACATTTACACAAAAGGTTACAGGTCCCTTTAGCCATTAATACACTTTATTAATAGGGGGGGTCTCCGTTCTTTAGGTTTGTTTCGGGAATATTTCTGTTACCGTCACGGTGCCTGATCAGCACCTCCGTGCGACCGCACCATATCGGTGCGGTCAGACTATCGCAGTGCCAGATTAGCACCACGATGTGACCGCATCTGATGGGTGCGGTCACACTAAAGGAGGGAGAGGTTACTCATCTTACCTCCAGAGCCTCTCCCTCCTTGCAGTTTGTAATTCAGTGGCCGGGTCCAGTGTTAGGAAGGCCACCGCAAGTTGGCGCTATTTAATAACGCCGCCCACAATGACGTCACTAGTCACGTGAACGTGCGTGTGGCGTTATATTTTTGGTGTGCACGCACGTTCTGATGTCATGGGACCCAAATCAGTCAATAGCAGGATTTACTGGGTTATTTAAACCCAAGCCTGCAGTTGATCAGTGCCCTTTCGTGGTTTACATCCTGTTGGTTATCCGAGAGCGCGTTCATGATATTTGGTTATCTTGGTTTGACTTGACTTCCCATATTTCTGGTATCCCTGACCATTTACGGTTTATTCTATTACGTTAATTCCGGCCATTCTAAGGCCCAGTAATACGTTGTTACTGTTTGTATTTGTTACGCGTTTTACTTAATTCTGCGTGTTGGGCCACTGGTTCGTCCTGACAGTTACCTTTCAGAGGGTGCATGGATCTGGTCATCCAGTTCTTGCTCATCTTTCTCTCTTTTACGCTTTCTTTTACGTTCTGTCTTCTGTAGATTGTTGATTTCTGGTTTTGGGGAGCTGGTGGACTGACCGGATTGGATTTCACGTTTCTTTTGGACCTCTCTGTCCAAGGTAGAGATATTCTGAACAGCGATATCCATTTTCCTTTTTCTCCTCTTTCGCTTCTTTTTGGGCATGGTTCCCTCCGCGGCCCCATTGCTGCTGAGGACATGTACACTTGATTTTGATATTTTTTCTGGCTGTGAGGGACTGGGTGAGGTTTCAGCCTTGGAATTCTTCACTGTTTTCCCCTGAGTGGTTGGGATGGGTGAGGTTTTATTGGAAAGATAGTGAGATGATTGATTTACTGGGTTGATGTGGTCAGATCCCCCTGGAATTTGTTTTAGCGGCTTCGTGCTGTTTTTGGCTGGCTTTTGTTTACAAGCATCAAGCATGGTACAAATTCCAGGAGAACCCTCTGCAGATTTGGAGTGTCCCCTGTCAGAGAAAAAAAATATTGAAGATGTTAACCAATACAAAACAGCCTGTAAAGCAGTAAACTATAGAGTGCCTTAGGTTATATCCTTTCAGACCTTCACATCGTTCTCACTGCGCACTACGTTTTAGAAAGGGTTCTGGTGTCAAGCCACACAGAAACTTAACATAAAACAGTAAATGCAGTGAGAAGAAATGCACTGTGTTAAGCCTAAATATCCTCCATCAGATTTTCATCTCATTTGTTCTGCTGTGTGCCTTCAATGTTTCTAATTCAGCCTGCCACAGCAGGTCACGCTACTGCTATCACTCTCAGCCACAGGGGAAGGCATATGATGAGAGTTGTAGACAAATGGGGAGCCTGAAGTAAAGCTGGCTGGCCTGGAGTTAGATCATCAGAAATGCTCGTTAGAGGGATGTGAAGGTCATAGGAGGCCATCCCTTGCAGCTGGGATTTATTGAAATCTGCCAAAACTCAGACACCACTAGATAAATATTTATTTATGGCGACGTAGGAACGCTGCTCAGGAATCCTTTCAGAAAGCACACCAGGAAAATTTCATGAAAACTGCATTAATACAGTGAAGAATTTCCAGCTTTCAGATCTCCGAGCTAAAATATACCCCAAACAATCTAAAAATCATGTCAAGTTATCATCATTTAAAACTCTCCAACGCGCAAAAGCACAAAATAAAGAAATACATACTTTGGTGCAGATCCCTTACATTTTGTTTTGATTCAGCAATCAGAACATGTGCGTAATATGGATTTACCGGATGCACAGGGCGGATCTCCCTTTTGGGAGTCAGATTATTTGGTTTTTGTAACGGTAACCTTATGTTATTTTGCTATAGTGCAATATATTCTAACAACGCATCCAAACCGTAGGCTGGCTATAGACCATGTGCTTTATTAGTATACTGGAGCAGTGCCTTTTTACTTTCAAGCAGAGCTTAAAACTGGGATATTAATTGGATTCCCCCGACTCCATAGAGCCCCACATCGTTGCTAACACGTGGATACATTCGATTCTTATCAATCTGGGATTGGGAGGATACAACCTACAGTCTCTGTTGGACGCACTATTTGCAGCTCACACCCGACGTTTTTCTATGAGATTTGATACAATAACCTCCTTGGGTAACATACCCATGGGTACGCACAGTGTCAAGGATTTTCATCTTGATTTGAGAGGCCTGATTTTTTTTTATAAAATCAATTGGTCCATTTTTAATGCAACATTGTAACAATTTTTGTGCAACATTTGTAATGAGCTATAACTGCCATTGTGCATAATGTAACTGTTTCATATACTATATGCACATAACAGTAACCCCAGATGTTACAGGGGCTCTCTAACTAAGCACCTTGTATGGTCGGATTTCAGCTCACAGCAGGGATCTCTTTACCCTTTGTAGTATTACAACGCTGCGGAATATGTAATAACTAATGAAGGTTAAACTGGCTTTCAATTCACACACATGACAATTTCGCTTGACTTACCCATGCATATGGAGCAGTCTAGGTGTGGTGGGACCAGGGGAAGCGAAGGTGGGACGAACGGAACTGGCAGTGTGGGATGGAGACGGAGTGGGGTAAGCATCATTTCTGCTTCCCCTCTGCGGATTGCTGCCCTGCAGTTATTGACATAAATAAAATCTTGGTGGTATAAACAAAAAAGGGTTTTGTGGCAAAAACAAAAAACAAAACAAAAAAACAACAACCAAGGAATGATGAAACCAGACCAAAAGAAATGGTGAAAGTGGAATAGTGATGGTGAAATGGAAGAAAGAGGTTTGTTTTGTTAGAAACCAAAAAAAATCTAAATTAAAATTTAAACAGAGATCGGTAAAGGGGTTGCCTTGTCTGTGTGCTAGCATTATACGGTTTGTTGCAGGGAAAAGACGTGGGGAAAATACTGGTTACACAAACAGAAAATTCCTACATCTCAACTTCCATTTTGCCAAACTATTCCGGACAATGAAACATCGGGAGATACAAAGTGACTCGTTAACCGCCACAGAGTGTCCATAATTCTGAACGAACAGGAAAATACTAAGTCCCCCAGCCTCTTTCTGGTACCCCTGTGTGCTCTTTTTATATGAACTCCTGCTCAAGAGGATATGACTAGGGGTAGCACATGGTAATGTAAGGAATATTATCTGTTCTCTTTATTCCTGTATTTTTCTTGATTCCTAGCGACAAAGACTGTTGACCAACAAACCTTAGTCACCAATATCCATCAGATTTGCTTTGCTAGTAAAATATATAGCTTGTTCTGCTTTTGTGGTTTGTTTGTTTTTGTTTTACATACCCCGACGGAATCAATTCTCACAAAACACTCTTGTTTACAGGAAAAGTGTTAACCTTTAATGCTGAGTTCTTAGAGGGATGCCAATGACAATCTCCCATTCAGTTCACAAAAGCTGCATTACATGTGAAGCCAGCTCTAACATATTAGAAGGCTGACGTGAGGCTAAATGTATTAAATACAAAACAGCCGGTGAACTAGGCTATCACGACAATACAGACATCTAAAGTCTTCTAACAGAGAGACAAGGCAGAACAAGACAAGAACTATCAAGCATTATCTGTTACCATAATTATAAAGACTGAGGACATGGGGACTCACCTTTTTGGCAGATAGAGCTAGTTTCTTGGCAGGTGGGGGTGACATGGTGGACAAAACCTCACAAACGCTGGCTAGTGTGGGGGATCTGCATTTCAGAGAACTAGTGCCAGACTGCTCGGCTTCCAAAACCCCAGAACTCTGCAGGGAATTCGAGGATGTTGCAGTCCTGACCGGGGAAGGGCTGGGAGAAGAGTCCTGGCCATTTGTGAGGGACTCCGATTTTGATGCATCATCCCCCTCCTCTTGAAGTAGAGGTTCTTTGCCACCAACTGTGTGAGGTTTTGGGTTTCTTGTCAAAGTTTTGGGGGAGGTAGATGGACTGGGACCAGTGGCCTCCCAGTTCTGTTTTGGAATATCCTGTCTGTTCCTTTCAGTCGTTGCCCCCTGAGTAGCTTTCAATTGAGGGTGAAGAGGCTTCTTTACTCTGCTTACTGGTTCATCCAAGAAGAATGGGTTGTGAAGTGACTTGGAACTCAGCTTGGGGAAAGGTTCAGCACTCATAGGCCTTGGACGGGGCATTCCATTCTGCTCTTTATTCCCTGATGGTTGTGGGGTGCGGGAGACTGGCACTCCCATTTCTTCCAAACCTGGTGATTTCTTCAAATGCTGTCCTTCGGGCCTCTGGAAGGTAAAACAAAACATAAAAATGCTGAGACAATACCTGAGAAACATAGGCTAACCAAAAGCATGGGGTGCACCGCCAAATGTCTTGTACAAGATCACCCACCTTTCCAATGAGTGGGGAGTAAAGGTTTCCATTAGACATGGTCTTCTTTATGCTGGGAGGAACAGAACTGGGACGTGCAATTTGTGAGTGAGGAACCTTGCACATGGATGCATCAGGACTTTTTCTAGATTCTGGAAGCCTGTTGAAGGGTGAAATGAAATTCACATGTGATGCTAATCATTCTACTACAAGACCAAAAAAATTAGAAATTAGAATAGCTGTTTATTTTATGGTAGCAAGTGTAATATTAGGGCTTGTAAAAAGACTGAAACTTTGGCAGAGTGGACATACCTCAGGTAGAAGAGGACATACGCTTGTTGGTTCAACACAACCTTAATATTACTGGCATGAACCAGGGAATCATTCATCTGATACCACTGTCCGTTGCTTGCCTGGAAGGGTAAAAGCACACTTTTAAACTGGATGCACACCGGCTGAGACAGATAAAGGGCGTTTGGAAATATCGTCCTGATTCTCTATGAATACAGCATAACTTTGGGTACAGTGTTACAGCTTTTCATAGGACATGGAGAGGAGATGTACTGAAAGGACTCACCTTGACATAGCAGTAATAGTGCCCAGCATGGCAACTGTACCCGGAATGCACCAGCACTGCATAGAGGGCATACATGACAGGTTCCCCATTACTCTGGGACATATATGGGCGGATGTTCAAAAATTCAGGGTAGCCCACATCCTGTAAGGGAAATGAAAAGTGAGTTAAATGTCATAAAGACGTTAACATATCCTCCATATCCTTTGGACCCCACATGTGGTTGTACAATGTTCTCACCTTACTGATTTTGCCACCACTAAAGTTTGCAAACCGTTTCAGAGACAGAGTGAGGACATTGGACGCTCGATGAACACTGAATCTCTTACTAGCTGGAACCTTCTTCTTGCATCTAAAAAATAAAGAAACCACAAAAAAACTTAACAAAAAGTCAATAAAATAGGGGGCAAGTGATTTCATTAAAGGGACATTTCACTCTCTAAACACAAAAATAAATAAAAATCACAGTTTAGAGATATACCCCAATGAAAACATGCTTTAACCCCTTAAGGACACATGACATGTGTGACATGTCATGATTCCCTTTTATTCCAGAAGTTTGGTCCTTAAGGGGTTAAAGGACCACTATAGGGTCAGGAACACAAACATGTATTAGTGTTAAAATCCCCATCTAGCCCCCCTGGCCTCCCTAAATATAGAAAAATCTTACATGTATTCAAGTTTGGAGCTGCTGCCTCTGAACTATGACATCATCAGAAGTGGTGATCTGAGCCAATCCCAATGCTTCCCCATAGGATTGGCTGAGACTGCCATGGAGGCAGATCAGGGGCAGAGCCAGCACAAGTCAAACACAGTCCTAGCCAATCAACATCTCCTCAAATAGATTAACTGAATCAATGCATCTCTATGAGGAAAGTTCAGTGTCTGCATGCAGAAGGTGGAAAATGGCAGTGCTGTACATTAGGAAGTACAGACTCTCCTCACTTACCGACCGGGTTCCGTTCCTACGACCCGGTCGTAGAACGAATTGGTCCGTAAGTAAGGAGCTAAGCGATTCCCTGCTCTGGTACGTTCATCTATGTTCAGGGAAACTTCCCTGAACATAGATTAGAGGGATTCCCTGTTCTTGTGCGTTCGTTTATGTTCGGGGAAGCATCCCAGAACAAGACATGAGCAGGGAATCCCCACGACGGCTCGCACTTACGCCTGGTCGTTCGTGCGAGCCGTCGTAAAACAGGTAGGTGGCTAAATAAGGACCAGATGTACTGACCCAGGAAGCACCTCTAGCAGCCATCTGATGAGTGGCCAATGAAGTTATCACTAGGCTGTAATGTAAACACTGCATTTTCTCTGAAAAGACAGTGTTTACAGCAAAAAGCCTGAAGGTAATGATTCTACTCACCAGAACAAATGCAATAAGCTGTAGTTGTTCTGTTGACTATAGGGTCCTTTTAATTTAATTATGCAATTTTTTTTCATTAGGGTATATTTAAAATCAGCTTGCAAAATCTTGCAAACTCTGGGCGACATTCTAATGGAAGAATGGTCAACAGGATGTTAAATAAAACAAACATTAAGGTAAAGTGTAGAGTGTTATTCATACAACCAATATTAACCTCTTAATAAAGTGCTTGTCTGTTACTAACTGCCTACACACTAAACACTTTAGAGCGATCATTGTGGCACACAAATATCTTTTAAGGAGTAAGCCGTTTAGAATATAATTACTGCTTTGACAAAGTGGAGGGGCGAAATGCGATGGCATACTCGGTCATTGGTTAAACATCACGGTGTGGATATGCCCCAATCAAAATAGGAATCTTTGGAGACAAGGAGTTCCACTATTGCACAAGAGTGATTAGTATGTATGCACTTAACAGAGAGGTAATTTAATATATAATGGTTGCATTAATAACACTCTACACACCTTACCTATATGTTGGTTTTATGTATTTTGAACAGCTTAAGTGTCGTATACTTTGGGGGACACAGGTGTGAGTGTTTGGTTTAAATCAGACCTAATATAAGGAAGATTTAAATGCTTTCCAATAAATCACTCTTTATAAATAACATCTTAATGGGTGTCTACTGGCGAGACGAATATTCAGAAGCATAGTGCAGCTTTGACAACAACTTGTGAAAATACATTTTCATGCTTAGAGTATATTTTAGATGTATACAAAGAGTTTATTTTTAGCCTTTTAATAGCCTTTTAGCCTATAATACAAAAAGAAGAACTGTCCTATGACAGCCCCCGTTATGTCCCAAATAGTACAAGATAACACGGCAGTACCCAGGAACAATAGTCAGGGATATTTTACACCCCACTAGCCTGACCTCCACAAGTCACCAGCCTGAATTTAAGGAGATCGGGGACTAAGGACATTCGGGAATGTGTGAAATGGTCTGATGGAGAGCTTGCTTGTCAAAAACAAGAGAAAGGGATGATTGTGGAATATAAGTTATAAACTTTAATATTATTAATTCTATGGGCTATATTACTGTAACCGACAATGTTTACAGAAAAACAATGGCCCAAATCTCCCCAAATGTATGTGGTTAGATGGAGAAACAGTAAATTAAGCAAAAAACAGATGTTGGAGAAAATACAAATTTCTACTTAAGGAAATAGTAGCACAGCATTATAAACCTTTTTAGACCTTTCAAATGAGTATGGCTAGGGAGAACACATCCAGGACTGGGGAGAACGCACTCAGGGCTTGGGGGCTGAAGGGGGGGGGGGAAGACGCACTCAGGGCTGGGGGAGACACATTCAGGGTTAATACGGCTGAGCGCAGTTACTGGGTGGATGACATGTGAATTCTCACCCTGCTCTATCTCCTTTAGATGTTCTTCTTTTGTGGTTTGGAAAGTCTGTATCAGTGCTTCTTTACCTTTTTAAAAGGGACCCAAATGATGTACATGGCAATAGTTTGGTAACCCATTCTTAAATTGGAAAATGTACTCAGTGCCTCATTAGTAAATGGAATACAATATATACTTAATAATTCTGTCTGTCAGATAAAGGATATCATAAAACAATGTGATCCCAGGAATTTAAAACAATATATTAATTTATTTACTCCACAGTCTGCATATTCCCACTAAAACCCAGAGTCCAGACACTGTACTCTTACTTGGCACACATGTAGGCATTCTCTCCACTGAGGACATCGGACTTCACAAAGAGCTCCAGAGCGCGGACAATGTTCACTGCATGCTGCAGATAACACACAAACAGAGAGAAAAAGTCAAACGACAAATAGACATTTTATATATACACATACATACATCCTATCAGTCACAAGTTTGGACACACACAGCCACACATACAGGTACAATACATGTCGGAACTAGTGGGCAAGCGGTAAGTTAGCCATCCCTCAGAACTGATAGCTAGCTCTTATATTCAGCTCTTAATGGTGCGCTACTGCTCTGGCTGCATTTAGCAAAATGTGTGACTGCGCATGTCCAAACCTATGACTGATAATATCCAAAATATACATACATTTGTGTACGGGATTATGGAAGGGGGCGCACATTTAAAGTGAGTGTAGTTTTGATAAATAAGAGTCGGTTGAGGTGTGCCGAAACCGACGAGAGGTTAGGCCTGCAAAAAGAGGGCCCACCTGGATATAATGATATGTAAAGAGGGTGTGGTGGGAGGGGAATTTCCGGAATCGACGAAGACAGGTAAGCAAGGGGTTTGCTGGGTTTACATAGGCCTTAAATCCCTCCCACAACTTCAGGCATACGCCTTCTATTTATATACCTCCACTAAAAAACAGAAGAGGGGTAGCACAGGTAGTTAGAGGAGGTTGGGAAGTAGATTTGGCGGTTACATTTTCAGCACTTTATGTAAACATCATATACAAACACAAAGATAAAGCACCGCGCTTACAGCAGCAGTAGCTTAGTATCCTAAAACAGCTTAAAATACATAGTAAAAACAAAGAGAACGTTACCTGCGCTCTGGCCTAAATCCCTATGTACATTTAACCCCTTAATGACCAAACTTCTGGAATAAAAGGGAATCATGACATGTAACACATGTCACGTGTCCTTAAGGGGTTAAACAAAATGGAGGCTCTTTAGTTTTATTCCAATGGCCATTTGAATATATAAGCTCACCAGCCACGTCAAGGCAAGACTCAATAGGTGAGTTCCTACACTAGTCATTAGATATGCTGATATCAGCCAAGAATCTCCAGTGAGACAGGAAGGGGTATTTTATAAACCCTTTCACATTTAACCCTTTATAGGGCTTCTACACATACAATAAACTTTGCTGGTATCAGACAAAGTGTAAACATCTCTAATGAGACATGAAGGGGTGTTTTATAAACCCCTACATACCCTGAATAGGGCTATAACACATACAAATCACCTTGCCGGTATCAGCTAAAAGGCAAATTTCTCTGTTGATACAGGAAGGGGTGCTGCCCCTACATACTTATAAACTCGTAATAAGACAAACGTGGGGAGGCCGGCAGCAATGTAACATAGCTGTGTGATACAAACATCATATACAAATACCCCTTCCTGTCTCACTGGAGATTCTTGGCTGATTTCAGCATATCTAATGGCTAGTGTAGGAACTCACCTATTGAGGCTTGCCTTGACGTGGCTGGTGAGCTTATATATTCAAATGGCCATTGGAATAAAACTAAAGAGCCTCCATTTTGTTTAACCCCTTAAGGACACGTGACATGTGTTACATGTCATGATTCTCTTTTATTCCAGAAGTTTGGTCCTTAAGGGGTTAAATGTACATAGGGATTTAGGCCAGAGCACAGGTAACATTATCTTTGTTTTTACTATGTATTTTAAGCTGTTTTAGGATACTAAGCTACTGCTGCTGTAAGTGCGGTGCTTTATCTTTGTGTTTGTATATGATGTTTGTATCACACAGCTATGTTACATTGCTGCCGGCCTCCCCACGTTTGTCTTATTACGAGTTTATAAGTATGTAGGGGCAGCACCCCTTCCTGTATCAACAGAGAAATTTGCCTTTTAGCTGATACCGGCAAGGTGATTTGTATGTGTTATAGCCCTATTCAGGGTATGTAGGGGTTTATAAAACACCCCTTCATGTCTCATTAGAGATGTTTACACTTTGTCTGATACCAGCAAAGTTTATTGTATGTGTAGAAGCCCTATAAAGGGTTAAATGTGAAAGGGTTTATAAAACACCCCTTCCTGTCTCACTGGAGATTCTTGGCTGATATCAGCATATCTAATGGCTAGTGTAGGAACTCACCTATTGAGTCTTGCCTTGACGTGGCAGGTGAGCTTATATTCAAATGGCCATTGGAATAAAACTAAAGAGCCTCCATTTTGTTTAAATGTACATGGGGATTTAGGCCAGAGCGCAAGTAACGTTCTCTTTGTTTTCACTTTATGTAAACAACTCATGTCTTTGCCCGGCTCTAACCTGGAATCCTGTCCACTATTCCAAGTGTGAAGAATTTAAGGTGAGTTAACTTTTTTTTTTTTTTTGAGATAAAAAATACAAAATAAAAAACAACCCAAGAACAGTTTAAGACATTAATGTAAAACAGAGAAACTCGCTAAGCAGGTTGGAGTGACCCTTTAAGTAGTAGCAGTGTATGAAATACACATTCACAGAGTATATATATCTCATTAAAAGTGAAGTTTCAGCAATAATGTTAATCCCCCTAGCAACAAAACTAGAAACTGTGGCCAGCTAGTATAAAGCCACACGGCATTTCAAAACACACCACTTCCTTTCCACAATACTGGTGATTAGCTTGCTTAGAAATCAAAGAATTAAAAATGTGGTATCCTCTCTCAATCACTGCACAGCTTTTATTTTTTTTTACTGAATAATACATTTTCTTCATTTTTCTACTTTGCGATATGGATGCACTAGCCATTCTTGTAATGTTACCAGATAACTGGATTTCTCTTTTTGGCATAAAATGCTTCATTTGACATTGCTTTATATTTTATTCGATGTTTTACATGGTTTCTGCTGTCTTGATCAGTGAGGCGAGTGACTCACTGCATTTAGCAGCTCTGACACCTTCTGGGGTCTTTGCATATTTAGCACGGTGACTTCTTTGTTACTTGCAGTGAGGTGGCTGCGAGTTGCAGGAAAGGTGAGCTTTGCTCCTGTCCCTCACGGCTGCTGCCATCGTTCTCCACAACGACCTGTTCAGATCCTGGAGCGTTATCTGCCAGGAGCCGATGTCAGGGATGTGTGCTCACGCAAGTTCAAGGGTACAACACTGACATCTATGGAGGAACTCACGAGGCCGCAGGGAAAACTTGAAAACACAAGCTCTGTTTTTTGTCAGGTATTGGAAAGATACATAAGACAAAGTAGTCTTATGGTTATCTTTCAACTGCTTTGGAAGTTCAGTGTAATTTCAACAAGTCTTTATGATTTGGGGGAAGGGGGGGGGGAGTGGTGGTGGTTGTTACAGAGTCCCTACAACCAAACAAGCTTCAGGCGGACAAAATGGAAAACATACCCGTATTTCCAGTGCAATATCCAGATAAGGGTCGTACGTGTCTGACACGCTCTTACAAACAGAACATTTCACTGGAAGAAAAGTTGCAAAAAGATGTAAGTAATATGTAAGTACAACAGCAAGTGTCAACGAACACAATATCACAGTGAAAGCGACTGTAAGCATCACTCACCCCGAGAACGTAGGTAACCCCCGAATATTTGGTGAACTAAAGTTGTAGCCTGACTCTGGCGATCCAACCTACATGGAGGAAGAAGAAAAAAAGTATTTAATGAGGTGGGGTTTTGTGGACGTCCATGGTCTGCGCTCCACACAAGAAATAAAATTCACCAGGAAATTGATATAGTAAGTATACAGAATTATAATTCTGACTTTTAGAAATGATTCCTCACAATGAGCATCATTTCATATTGTTATAATTCATGAATGGATTTGCAGTGCCCCCTGCTGTGTTATTTAACAATGTTTAAAAGGACAGCTCCAATCTCCATAACCAATGCAGCCCAAATGTTTTAACAGGTTGACAACTTGGGTACCACTGGGCACCTGCTGCCAGAAACTCCTGCCAATGAGCAAAGCAAAGCCTGTCCATGCAGGGCCGCTCTAAATGGAGAATAAAGCTCACTTGACGTGCCACTTCCAGAAACACTGCATCACTGATTCTCAGTGTTGACTCTCAAACATTCACAAGCGCCAACGCTGAGCTCAGTGTAAGCCACCGGATCTCCTGGACATGTGCGTGATTTCATACATATGCCCGGGGAAGTACAAAAAAACAAAAAACCCTGTTTCTGTGCACCATCATCTTAGAAACTTTACGATGGAGGCGCTAAGAAAGAAGACTTAGTTTATCCCTTTAAACTATCTATTGCTATCTATATTCTAAGTACAATACCATTTATGTAACAAAGAAATGAGAAAACACACACGTTGGCAAGGCCCCGGATAGTACATTTTGAGGGATGTGCAGAGTGCTAAACACACAGGATAACTTGCCCCAATGTTAAGACAGTGGATTAATACGCAGACAGCGGCTGCAGAACTTGTTTGAAGACTTACCTAGCATAGCCATTAAGGCAGGCCTTCTGCATAGCATCTATTGTATAGCGCAAGAATTCATGCGCATCCTCCTGGCTGCCAAAGCGGAAATGACGAGCAATTTCTGTAAAAGAGAAAAACGTTAAAGAAGCTCTTTATTGAGTAAAGTTTCCTAACAAAGGGACACGAAATATGGAGTAAGAAATTATAGATTGAAACCTGCATTTTGACACAATGCAATGATATTATATTATATATACACATAGTGAATAACAAGCATGGGATTAATTCATTTTATAATTTCATTGTTCATTGGGGTGAAATGTTGTCAAACTGTGTAACTTCCATAAAGGGACAATATAGTCACTAGAACAACTACAGCTTATTGAATTTGTTCTGGTGAGTAGAATCATTACCTTCAGGCTTTTTGCTGTAAACACTTTTCAGAGAAAATGCAGTGTTTACATGACAGCCTAGTGATAGCTTCACTGGCCACTCCTCAGATGGCTGCTAGAGATCCTTCCTGGGTCATGGCTGCCTAAAACGCATCCAAACATTCAGTGTCTCCTCCCTCTGCATGCAGACACTGAACTTTCCTCATAGAGATTCATTGATTCAATTCATCTCTATGAGGAGATGCTGATTGGCCAGGGCTGTGTTTGAATCATGCTGGCTCTGCCCCTGATCTGCCTCCTTGTCAGTCTCAGTCAATGGGGAAGCACTGTGATTGGATCAGGCTACCACTTCTGATGATGTCAGCAGGCAGTGGGCAGGTCTAAAGGAAAGAGCCAGATCTAGCTGCTCCAGACTAGAATACAAGTAAGATTTTGCTATGTTTAGGGAGGGATGAGGGGACCAGGGTTTCTAGATGGTGGTTTTAACCCTATCGTGTCAGAAATACATGTTTGTGTTCCTGACCCTATAGTGTTCCTTTAACCCCTTAAGGACACATGACGTGTGTGACATATCATGATTCCCTTTTATTCCAGAAGTTTGGTCCTTAAGGGGGTTAAAGGACCACTCAAAGTAACCTGATGTTGCATAGACTCTCCTGGAGGAATCCCACAGTTTCACATCAAACCATTTATGAATAGTTTGACAAAAGCCAGGGTTCTTTCTGGCCCCAATGGACTGTTACCATCTTGGGGAAAAAAAAAAAACACTTCAATTCTATTTTATCCAGCATGGACAACTGTCTGAGTTTGGGTGAAACCAGCACTTTTAGCCAATTAATATCTTCCAGGTTGGACGACTTATGGTGATTATGCAGATTATTGCCAACGTGGTCGAGCTGCAGGTTGTCCATTGGCGCTAGACAGTGCCAGGAGACTCTGTGCATCCTAACCACTACAGTGAGATTTAGGACCAGGTTGCTCAGAGCGTCCAGTGAGCTATTAACTCCTATCCTGGGTCTGTGTCCTCTCCCCCATTCGGTTCCAGACCAATACTAGTGTTTTCCCCACAGGAAGAAAGGGAAATTATTCTTCTGACTGAATGCCTGGACCTTGAAAGCAGTTAATTGCTTCACTGTTCTGACTGTAATAAATAAAATTGCTAGTTTTGTGTAACAGGATAGGTGTTATTTTCATTATAGTTAAGATTAGCGCTATACGAGTTCCTGTCCATCACACGGATTATCGAAAAGTATCGTTTATATACCCAATAAATATACAAAGCCGAGGGGGTTGTAGTTTACAAATCCCAGCACGGCGTAATCCCCACTGTGACTAGCAAAGGATAAACTTCAGAAGGCACACAAGATTATTCGCTATGTACCCAATGTTAGTGGAATGAAAACGGTATTGCACCATTTAGGCCAAAACATGTGACTCAGAAAGGTTCTCAAACTTTTTAGTCAGTTTGGCTATTTTTGCCCAAATTCAGGTTCCTATTTACTACAAATCGATGTTTATTGAATAAACCAAACCAATTAGAAAACCTTTTGGGCTGCCCCTAGTGGCCAGGAATGGAAGTTCTACCACAACTGTATCTCTTTCTTTTCCCTGCATTTCACTATCGTCTCCCTCTCTTTGTGAGGTCATAAAGCATCTGTGCTGTTCCATAGACATCCTTACTTTTTAACTCTCGGATGAACGAGACTGGTTTGATGGCGTTTCCGCTGTTTGCAAATGCCTGGATGAGGTGATTCTGCATGATGCAGAGCATGCAAAATCCGCCCTGCTGACCTGAAGGAGAGAGGAGTTAAAGAGCAGAACGAGAGTTAGGTTTCCAATAGATTCCACAGAAATATAACTATATATACACATGTTTATAGTCTGTTTGTAGTGTCCTCTCGCGAGCCGCGGCAGTAAGACTGTTGCTGCGCGTTGCCATGGCAATGCATGCAGAGCTCGCGGGAGAAGGAGAGAACCTGCTGCTGGAGGTGGAAGATGAGACTTCTGGGACTTATTTCACTATACAAGCTGCACTGTGCCACTGGGCCAGAAGGAAACCTCGTATTCCCACTCCCTGGCCATAGGTAACAGGCAGATAGGGGGAATAAACAGTTATTACAAAATAAATAATGCTCACCACCCCACAGCATTTATCCAACAACAAACACCGCATCCACTATACACACACACACACACACACCCCGCATCCACTATACACACACACACACACACTGCATCCACTATACACACACACACACACACTGCATCCACTATACACACACACACACTGCATCCACTATACACACACACACACACCCCGCATCCACTATACACACACACACACACCGCATCCACTATACACACACACACACACACCGCATCCACTATACACACATACACTATACACACACACCATCCACTATACACACACACACACACTTCATCCACTATACACACACACACCCCGCATGCACTATATACACACACACACACTGCATCCACTATACACACACACACACCGCATCCACTATACACACACACACACCGCATCCACTATACACACACACACACCGCATCCACTATACACACACACACACCGCATCCACTATACACACACACACACACCGCATCCACTATACACACACACACACACCGCATCCACTATACACACACACACACACACACACTGCATCCACTATACACACACACACACACACACACTGCATCCACTATACACACACACACACCGCATCCACTATACACACACACACACACCGCATCCACTATACACACACACACACTTCATCCACTATACACACACACCCCGCATGCACTATATACACACACACACACTGCATCCACTATACACACACACACACACACACACCGCATCCACTATACACACACACACACCGCATCCACTATACACACACCGCATCCACTATACACACACCGCATCCACTATACACACACACACACACACACACACCGCATCCACTATACACACACACACACACCGCATCCACTATACACACACACACACACACCGCATCCACTATACACACACACACATACACCGCATCCACTATACACACACACACCGCATCCACTATACACACACACACACACCGCATCCACTATACACACACACACACACCGCATCCACTACACACACACACACACCGCATCCACTACACACACACACACACCGCATCCACTACACACACACACACACACCCTGCATCCACTATACACACCCTGCATCCACTATACACACACTGCATCCACTATATACACACTGCATCCACTATATACACACACACACACTGCATCCACTATACACACACACACACACACTGCATCCACTATACACACACTGCATCCACTATACACACCGCATCCACTATACACACACACAAACCGCATTCACTATACACACACACACACACCGCATCCACTATACACACACACACACCGCATCCACTATACACACACACACACCGCATCCACTATACACACACACACACCGCATCCACTATACACACACACACACCGCATCCACTATACACACACACACACCGCATCCACTATACACACACACCGCATCCACTATACACACACACCGCATCCACTATACACACACACCACATCCACTATACACACACACCGCATCCACTATACACACACACCGCATCCACTATACACACACACACACACACCCCGCATCCACTATACACACACACCATCCACTATACACACACACACCATCCACTATACACACACACACCATCCACTATACACACACACACCATCCACTATACACACACACACCATCCACTATACACACACACCATCCACTATACACACACACACACACCATCCACTATACACACACACACCCCGCATCCACTATACACACACACCCCACATCCACTATACACACACACCCCACATCCACTATATACACACACACACACACTGCATCCACTACACACACACACACACTGCATCCACTATACACACACACACACCGCATCCACTATACACACACACACCGCATCCACTATACACACACACACCGCATCCACTATACACACACACACCGCATCCACTATACACACACACACACCGCATCCACTATACACACACACACACACCACATCCACTATACACACACACACCGCATCCACTATACACACACACACACCGCATCCACTATACACACACCGCATCCACTATATACACACACACCGCATCCACTATATACACACACACCGCATCCACTATATACACACACACCGCATCCACTATACACACACTGCATCCACTATACACACACTGCATCCACTATATACACACACACACACACACACTGCATCCACTATATACACACACACACTGCATCCACTATATACACACACACACTGCATCCACTATATACACACACACACTGCATCCACTATACACACACACTGCATCCACTATATACACACACTGCATCCACTATACACACACACACACAAATACACACTGCATCCACTATACACACACACACACAAATACACACTGCATCCACTACACACACACACACACACAAATACACACTGCATCCACTACACACACACACAAATACACGCTGCATCCACTACACACACACACACACAAATACACACCGCATCCACTATATACACACACACTGCATCCACTATACACACACACACTGCATCCACTATACACACACACACTGCATCCACTATACACACACACACTGCATCCACTACACACACACACACACTGCATCCACTACACACACACACACTGCATCCACTACACACACACACACTGCATCCACTACACACACACTGCATCCACTACACACACACTGCATCCACTACACACACACACACACTGCATCCACTACACACACACTGCATCCACTACACACACACACACACTGCATCCACTACACACACACACACACACTGCATCCACTACACACACACACTGCATCCACTACACACACACACACACACACACACACACTGCATCCACTACACACACTGCATCCACTACACACACTGCATCCACTACACACACTGCATCCACTTTATACACACACTGCATCCACTATATACACACACACACACAGCATCCACTATACACACACACAAATACACACCGCATCCACACTGCATCCACAATAAATACACTCTGTATCATATTTGACAATTTTTGCATATGTGTTTGTATCACGTCTACAGTAAGGGAAAATAATTGATTTTTTTTTTTTAAATCTTATACTAACATTTCATATTGTTAAATAAATGAAAACTACAAATTGCGTAAATTAACATGATTTAAATTTTACCGTTTGTCTTTTGTGATGTTTGCGTCTAATAAATCTGGTAGGAATATTTTTCAATTAAAAAGAGCCAAGTAGTGAAGGGGGTTAAAGGGACCCTCCAAACACCATAACTACTACAGCTGAGTCAGTGCATTATTACAGCTCAGTGTTATTACTACATCATTACTGCTCATTGTAGTCTATCCAGCGCCCTCCCGCAATGCAGACAGCGCAGTAATAAGGAAAGCTCTTGGTAACGTCATCTTTAAAATGTTCATAGTAACTCAAACACTCACAGTTGCGGCTGTGTTCCTTGGAAAGCAAGTAGTTGGCCAGCGGTGGAGTGTAGGTCAGACATTGGATAGTTGAGTTCAAGAAGCATGTGTTCCCCAAATTCTGGAGGCCGGCTCCCACTCTGGATACTCGCTCCCACTTCATGGAGAGCTTTTCTGTTGGGAAGAGAACTTTCTGTGGCAGTGGGATGCCATCTGTGCCCAGAGACAAGTCAAAGCCTGAAACGGAGAGTTTAAATGGTACAACTACCAGGAACAACATGGCAGCGGATTTGTCATAAACACGATATCCCTAATGGAGTTCTGCTTAAACCGTATGGATCATGCAGTCAACACATGATAACACATTACATATAATGACATTTAATCCCAGCATACTGAGTGAGACATATTAATAATACATGTATATACAATATTACGGATGTAACCATCTACCACAATGAAGTCAGTTTGGCAAAAATAAATAATAATAATGCGGTCGACAAGACATGTGGACGGTGACTGTACTGTACAGGTGAGAATGTCGAAGTTTTACTCTGTAGATCAGCAGCACAAGGTAAAAGTTATACAGTTCTCTCATGAAGGATCTCATGTCATATGTAGATTGCATATATTATATATATTAATTTGCCCCCCAAAAATTAATCTCTATGAAGTTGTTGTGGTACAAGGAGGTCCTGGGCACAGGCTTATCTTAAAGCGGCACTGTCATGTCCAAATCACGTTTTTTTTTAACCCCCCTCCCGCCTCCACTACATCTAACTGACCCCCTAGTCATCCCCAAATGCCCCTAAGCCCCCCATAGTACCTATTTTTTATTCTTTATTTTCTGCCCCGATCTTTATTCAGGGCGCTGCCATCTTTGTGTGGGTAGGTGAAGTCCCTGTGGGACACGTCATCTGCCCACACTAGATAGCACTGAGATTCCCGCACATGCCCAGTGAAACACCTGGACATGCGAACGGGAATTTCATCTATTCATTCATCAGACAGACGAATGAATAGAAAAATCAGACGAACAAACTTGTTCGTTCAGTTTGTAACAAGGAGGGAGCTACCGGTTTGCAGCTCCCTCCTTGTAATATGTAAAGATAGAAACGGCAGGGAGCTGTGCTCCCCACCACTTCCTAAGCCCCCCAGGTCCCCCCTCACTCTATGGGGGTCAATATGACCCCCATAATAGCACAAGGGAGATTAAAACCTCCCGAATGCCCCTACTCGCTATACCGCGAGTAGGGGCATGTCCACTAAACAGTGAGCAGCCTGTGGCTGCTCACTGTTTAAAAAAATAACCTACTAAATAACAATAAGTTGGGGAGGACCTACTGTCCTCCCCACGGCCCCCACCCCTAAAAAGTGGGTGGGGGCCCTATATAAGAATGGTGGGGGGAACTACTGTCCTACCCCCCTTGGCCCCCACCCCTGAGCGGTGGCCCTAGAAAAACAATAAGGGGGGGGGGGGGGGAACTACTGTCCTACCCCCGGCCCCCACCCCTGAGCGGTGGGTGGGGGCCCTAGAAAACAATAAGGGGGGGGACCTACTGTCGTCCCCCCCGGCCCCCACCCCTGAGCGGTGGGTGGGGGCCCTAAAAAAACAATTAGGGGGGGAGACCTACTGTCCGTCCCCCCCCACGGCCCCCACCCCTGAGCGGGATTTTTTTTTGCGCTCTGGTTTTTTATTTTATTTTAAGTTCGACGGGTATAATGGCTTTTTAATTGGCCTTTTTTTGGGCTGAAAAATTAAGATTTTAGAAAAAAGAAGACGCCAAATGGTAAGTTTAATTTTTGTTTACAGGTTAGTTATTTTATCCCCCCCTCATTATTTTTAGGGTGAGGGGGGTAGGTAGGGGATAGTTTTATTTGGGTGGGGGGTGGTGACTAGGGGCTTGGGACCCCTAGTCACCTTGATTTGGGGGGGGGGGGGGGGGGGATTTTTATTTAGGGCGGTTAGTAGTTTTTTTTTTTTCTGTTTAATAGACATGCCCCTAATCTTTACTTAGTATTAGTAAATGTGGCTGATTTAGGTCTTTCAGCCTTTTAGTAGATAGCTCTCTAATACCGTGGGAATTAGGGAGTTATCTACTAAGCGGCTGCAAGATGCAGCCACAGCACGAATAGGATCAGAGTTTCATTCATTCAAATGAAATTCCGATCCGAACAAAGTCCCGAATTGCGTCCTAACACGAATGGAGAAACTCTTCTCATTCTGTTAGGATGCAATTCGGCAGTTTTTCCGGCGTTCTGTCTAAGTGAGAGGACGTTCAGCAATCATGACAGGAAGCATTGTGGGAACAGGGAGGAAAGCTAGGAATCATGGGAAAATTTCTCTGACAAGCGGAAATTAAGCACACTTTGCTCCTCCGCTGGTCAGAGCTGGTCAAGCGGAGGAATCCTCTATAAGAAGAACAGATCCTGAGAGAGGGGGAGAAGAGGAAGATATTGAGGAAAGGTAAGTTCGGCATGACAGTGCCGCTTTAAGGGGTTAAACTGTTAACGAATGGTTTAACCCAAAGCTTTGGACGACGACGACCAATCGCTCTACCCAACAACTTCCTTTCTTGGTCTCAGGCTTCAATCAGGAAGGCTCATATCAGGTGCCGATGATCCTGGTAGGTTTGCGGATGCTCTCACGTACCAATAGTTCCGCATTCAGAAAATGAAATGTGAAAAAGGCACGGTTTAACTCCTTAAGGTAAGATGGCTCGCCAGAACCTCCTCGAACCATAAGAAATTAACTGCGATTAAGTTGTTATGGTGCCCGGAGGGTCCCTTTAAAAGAATCCCACAAATCAATCTATACATTGTGTTAGAGAACTGTCAGGCAATACCAGCGCAATGTATAGATTAAATGCATGCGTATACATCCTTCAAGGAGGACAGGTCATTTTAATATCTTAACTACTGCATATGGCAAATTACGACTACGGTCATTTCCCCCATGACTTTAAACTAAGTTGGCCTTTATTGTGATTAAAAAAAAGAAGAGAAAACAAAATGATCATGACCTTGAGGAAGTCACTAATTTCTTATATCCAAAAACACTAGGTGATCGGGGGGACGGCGGAGGGGGGGGTCCACTTTTTTCACTGGACAGTTTCTATATAAATAGCAACTATACCGAAAGCTGTTTCGTCCAGCTCAGTGCAGATAGTTGCATTGTAAAACAGAAAAAACGCTTATATATACAGACAGGTTTAAAGGGTCATTAAAGGGACACTATAGTCACCAAAAGAACTTTAGTTTAATGAACCAGTTCTAGTGTAAAGATCATGCCACTGCAGTCCCACTGCTCAATTCTCTGCCACTTAGGAGTTAAATCACTTTGTTTATGCAGCCCTGGCCACACCTCATTGCATGTGACCGGCACAGCCCCCATAAACACTTCCTGTAAATAGTCATCTAATGTTTACACTCCCCTTTATTGCAAATCCTGCTTAATTTATAGATTTTCTGATCTCCTGCTCTGTTAATAGCTTGCTAGACCGTGCAGTAGCCTCCTGTATGTAATTTAAGTTCAATTTAGAGAGCAGGAGATAACTTTTAAAGTAAATTACATCTGATTGAAAATGCAACCATTTTGCTTTCATGCATGCTGTGCCAGTCACAGCCAGGGGAGGTGTGACTAAGCTGCATAAACAGAACCAACAGTGATTTAACTCCTAAATGGTAGAGAATTGAGCCATGAGACTCATTAAAAACTGCTTCATTAAACAAACGTTGTATTGGTGACTATAGTATCCCTTTAAGCAGAACATGAAATGATAAAGAGACAATACTACTGTATAAGGTTCTGGCCTAGCAAAGCAATGATTAAAAATGTTTAAAAATGCATGTGCTCAAAGAAACTCTGCAAAATGCAGGTTTCGTCATCCACTTGCTTAAAAAGGGACACCCCAAGCATCCTAACATTACAGCTCTTTGTATCGCAGCAGCTTATTATACAGGTTAATGTTACAGAACAGGTGCAGTCCCTCTTGTTCTAAGCAGTTTGGAAAAACATTGAGAATTCCCCCAGCTTGCCGCCTGTGTGTGAGATTTTGAAGATATTTCGCCTTCTTCATTATATTCCTCCCCCCACAATATTTGTATGGATAAGGGGAATTTGGTTGTGACAAATTACGTTAACCGTTCAGGAACTACTGAATAGACTCAGCCCCAGTCTCTGTTATCCATACCAATATTTGACCTAAATAGAGGGGACGACGGGCTTTGGGTGCCTGAGAATTCTCTTCAGTGTCAAACCATTTAAAAAACAAAACAAACAAAAAACAGTTAAGGTAAAGGATACACATAAGAATAGCTCAGCATAATTCTATACATGGTATATACAATACTGCACGTACTTTGCCTCTGGATCTGGGGACCGTCAAGGCTTCTTTGGGGGGTGCCAGTTTGGAATGTGGGGCTCAGCAACACATATTTGCTCTTTAAGCTTTCTAGCTGATAGTAGAAGCTTTTGCTGGCCGGCTCAAACTCAATCTTCTGCAGAAGGATCTTCTTAGCGGACGAAGAGAGCAGCTTGCCCAGCTCGACGTCCTCAGAGTCCTTTCGGCCCGGTTTCAGGGCATCTTTCAGCTTCTCCACGATGGGCATGGTTCATCACTAACAGGAGAGAGAGAAAAAAGTTAATTAGCCCGGACAGGTCCAAACATAGCCCACTGCTCCATGGCCAGCAAACTGTGGCCGGCTGCGTCTCCTCACTTCTCCCACATCAAAACACTCACTTAGCTGCTCCTGAAAAGGTATATTGCCTGAGGCTTTCTGAAGGACAACAAATAGCAAGTCAACGGTTTAGGAGGCAGGTTGACAATGTCACAGAGTTATCTCCCCCTCTTAATGAAAACAAATGTAAAAAGCCCTCACCTAACAATGCTTGTCCCCCTGTGTGCCCTTGTGACAGCCTTGTCTCTTGAGCAACGGTTACAGGGAAGAAGTAGGATTACGGATGCTGCTGAAAACCAAGGTCAGGGAGCTGACATGGGATTGTGAATCATTCTTGCGTTTGATAGGCCAGTGTTTAAACAATACTCGTGTGGATGCAGCCTGCCTGCATCAGGACCAGCCCCTCCCCCACTCCATCACAACAAGCTCCCTCTAGGTAAAACTCACACATTGCAAGACTGTCTATACGGGCTCGCTGCTGTCTCTTCACATACGAGTGTCGTAAAATGAAAGCAGGTCCAAGCACCAAGAAAACATCTGTGACAATCTGATTGTTACTGCAGTGAAGGCATGCCCTACACAGAGTGACAGAATCCTGAGCCAACCGTGGAATCGAGGTACCAGCTACATACAGACACTACATGGGGTGTCTCAGCCAATCGCTGCAGCATAGGGGCGGGAAAAGCAGGGAAAATGCTCTAAACGCCTACACACACACGGGACACACAAAACAAACACATTGTGGCACCAAAGATATTACACAATGTACATGCCGTTACAGGTAGTGATCATTACAGTAATCAACTGGACAATATTTCTTATCATGGCTGAAGCACGATAATCTGCATCATTACAAAACAAAACACACCATAGCCTCACAACAATCAAAGCATTGAGATGTTATTGCATAACAGTATATATAGCATGACAGTACCAAACCATCATAACAAGCACAGCATCACAGTGTCAGTATCAGTCATTAAGTGGGCTGTACGCAGACACTAGCACATTCGTTCCCATTACACCAAGGCTTAGAAAAAGGCATTGAAAAGGTTAATGAATTAAATGGAAACAAGAGCATTAAATACAATGAGACAGCTAGACTGGCAGTGTTAAACCCTGCAGCTCTCTCAGCCTTGACATGGAGTTTTAATGGTCGGATGTCGAGTCAAAATGACCAAATCCCAGGGCACAGAGGCAGAACTCACCATTCTAGATTAGATTATTAATGGTGCACTTTCATATTGAAATATCAAAACATGGGTCTTATTTAATTGCGACAACAAGCGTAAACGGAATTTTACGGGGTGATACGGGGGGCGTTATTTTATAAAATCAGAATGTTGACGATTTATTAATCCGATAAGGATCAATGACATTCCAAGACATCGTGAACATTCTGATTTTTTTTAACACGTTGTGTCAGCAGCGAGTGCCCTGACAATACCACATGAGACATGTGTCTGTTAGGACACAAACATTACCAACCACGAGGCACCCAAAAAACACACTACGTAAATATTATCTTAATATTACACACATTCATCTCTAGAACCCCAAAACTTAACCAGAGTAACATGAAGCACAATAGCCGCTTAAAACAGGGCTCAATCGTGCATTAGGACTTATAAACCCAGATGCTCGAATAGTAGCCGATAAGAAAAAGAGCGTGTTTGTGGTCACATGGGCATTACAGGAGTTACAGTTCTATAACAAAGGGCAGCATGCGTGCGCTCACTGATCTGGGGAATATTAAATGAAATTACAGCCCTAGTGTAACAGAGAAACACACTGAGCACACGCTTAAGCTGCTTGCGGTGAGAAAGAAGAGGGGCTGAGGGGCAGCCTGCAGACACGTACTGCTCACATCTACTATCAGCAATGTACAGGACAATGCACATGCTCACCGTGACCCAGGGCATCGGTAGGCAACTGTTAGTCACCAAGACAGGCTAAATCCTGAGGTTTGTCAAGCTCTGCACGGTATAGATGGTCAGGCAATGACGTGTGAAAAAGTGGGACTTCTATTGGCTTTTATTAAGAGAGAGAAAAACATTGGTTTCACTGAGGGATAAATTGCAGCATAACCTCAATAGACATCAAAAACGCAACTGTTCTCGATGGTAGCCAACAAGATCTTGTAGCTTTAAAAGAGAACGACTGTACAGGTTATCATAAAGTGTAAAACGCGCTGGAAGGATCTGTCTGAATGCCAAGGCATAATGATTCCAACACTCCTCATGCACGATTTGCTTTCTATAGCACAAACAGCTGCTTGTAAAGGTTTATGGGATATGAGCAGGGTTCCCATTCAAATCAATAGAAGCATCAGGACTTCCTGAGATATCTAGTCGCTCCAGATGTAGCAGACCCGAGAGAACATTTAGATGTATATTTGTAATTTAAATCATGTTTAATACACATACAATGGTTGTAACTCCACCAAGGTGTCTCCATCATTTCAGAGGGGCTTCTCCTGCACCCTGGAATGGCAAGGTTACACGATGTATAGATATTTAAAAAATATTTGTAATTCTTTATTTTTACATCGACAGTAATCACAAGCCAAACAGGAACATAGCATTTACAATAAGGTCACGACATACTTCTACAAAATGTTGATAAGCCAAGAACCAAGAACCACAGCAATCGAGAAGGCATCCCCAGGCTGTTATCGCTAGCACAATGCCTGTCCACAGCACGATTTTATATTTTTGTTAAGTAAAACAAAGAACTTAAGAATAAATAAAAGTTTAAAGGGTAGCAAGAACATTGAACCAAGCTTCTGATCCCCCGCCTCTGGTGCAATATAACCGTCTGAATGGACCTCTTAATCTATGTTGTAAATGCCTTCCAGGCGATACGCTTATGTCCATTACCGGTCATCTGCCGGGTTTCAGAGGGTCTCAACCCCCCCTCCCCCCCTCAGATCGTCCACCCACAGGAGCATTCAACCCCCTGCACTGGTTAAAGCCAGGGCCACCTCACTAGTACTCAAAAGCACCAAATTGTCTGTGTGTCATACGATCTACAGCCTGTCTTTATAATTGTGCCAGGGTTCCCAGATTGTGTGGAATGAGTCAAGGAAATTAAGTAGACATCAGGTGATTATCTTCTATTTGGGCCCTCACCTCTCCTGAGGACGGGGTGAGGAGGGGGGTTGTAGCCTGTGGGCTGCCAGGGTTCTTCTCGCTACTAAAGTGATTTTGTTGCATCCTTTTTGTTCACGGTGGGTCAGTCCCTCTAGGGGCTTGGAAAGCAAAAACAACCATGGGTCCAGCTCAAACGCCCTACCGAAGATATCCTTAAGAACAGGGCTTGACAAATTTTTGGGAATCTAGGAGCCAGCTAAACAAGTTAGGAGCCAGTCATTTTCAACGAGAAAATGCAATTCTTAAAGGGACACTATAGTCACCAGGACCACTACAGCTTGATGTAGTTGTTCTGGCGTCTATAGCCTGTCCCTGCAGGCGTTTCAGTGTAAACACTGCCTTTTCCGCAAAAAGGCAGAATTTACATTGCTGCTTAGCAACACCTCTAGTGACAGTCACTCAGACGGTCACTAGAGAGTCCTGGGTAACTGCTGCACCACGTGCAGCACCCTGGTTCAGTGTCTCCAAGCTCTGCATGGAGGTGCTGAATGTTCCTCGTAGTGATTCATTAATTTAATGCATCTCTATGGGGAGATGCAGATTGGTACATTTGCTGCGCATGCACAAAATCCTCCCAATGCTTTCCTAACGGAAAGCATTGGCTTAGCTGAAATCATAAAGATTGATAATCTCAGCTATGGGAAAACTGGCACGGCGTGAGAAAATGGGGAAAAAAGGTGAGCACACACACACTGACAGGTTCACATACACACTCACGCTGCCAACAGGTTTGCATGCACAAACTCTTGACAGACTCGCTCGCACACACACACACACACACAGTCTCTTGACAGGCTCACATACTCTTGCGCTGACAACAGGCTTGCACGCACACTCTGACAGACTTACACACACACATATAATCGGTCACACACATACATACAGACAGACATTGACAGGCTCACACACTGACAGGTTTACACACACACACACACACAGACATATTCTCACACACACATACAGACACACTGACAGGCTCTCTCTCACACATATACACACACTTTTTAGTTTTACTTGAAACTCACTCAGCCCCCCTACCTTTGGGAGAGGTGAGAGGGTCTTTCCTGGGGTTCAGTGGGGCTGCTCTCTTCCTGTGTGCGAAGGAGCAGTACTCTGCCTGTAGCTGCTCTCTGCTCCCTCGCACACTCTAATGATGCCAGGGCCGGAATGACGTCATATTCCGGCTCCCGACATCATTACACAGCGCGAGGGAACAGAGAGCAGCTACAGAGTACTGCTCCCTCGCGCGCAGACCAAAATGCTCCTCCTCCTACCTCCATGCTCCCGCGGGCGGCCGCCTGCCTCCATGCTCCCGCGGGCGGCCGCCTGCAATATTCCATGTGACGGCCGCTGCCATACTAATTAAGAGAGCTGGCACATCCCAGACGCCAGGGCGAACTTTTTAGTCGCCTTGGCGACCTGGCGCCTGGGATTTGTCGAGCCCTGCTTAAGAAGGGTCTGAACTTCCCCCCCAGGAGCGTGTCAAAGCAGGGCAATCCCACCACATATGTGAGTATGTCCCCCTCAGCCCATACATCCTCTAACAGTCAGAGGGGCGTACACCCATTTTAAGCAGCTGTACAGGGGTGGTATGCCACCTGCAGCATACATTTGTTCTTGTGAGGTGACACACACGGAGACCTTCGGTGCAGCTTCCCATATATCCTGCCATTCATCACCATCAAGGCCCCCCCAAGTCTCTCTCTCTCTCACTGATCGACATATCGCAGGGGGCTCCACACATCAGCGTGTTAACATATTGCTGTGAATATTTCAGTAATAAGGCCCTTACGATGCTTTCCCCGATGACAAAGCATCTCAAGGAAAGTGGGTTTAGTTCTTTAGTCCCTAGTACCTCCTTTTTTTGGGGCGTAATCCCTGATTTGCAAGTATCTAAAATAGTCATGGTTGGTAAATTGGGCTCTCTGTTTCAGGGTGGAGAGTCACCAGTTCATCATGTTCCCAGAGGTTAAAAAGCCTCTGTAGTCCTGCGTCTTGTAAGTTCCCAAATCCCGGAGGAGCCATTAGATAGTGTACACCTGGCACTCACCAAAAAAACCTGGAAAACTGTAGGTAGTGAAATGTGATTCTTTACTCCAGAGAGCACATTGCACATGGTGATCGTGGCCCTGCGTGTAGTTACCTCACCATGGAAATCTAATTCACTGAGGTACATAAGAATGGCTCTGCTGTTGATGTGATGGCATATAGCAGTGGGTCTTTAAGTGGAACAATATGCATTGTGGTGGACCGCCTGGCACCCCGACTGGATACCTCTGCCAATCGCTGCTTCCTAGTATCACTGTGTACTATAAGCACCGCACCGGACACCATAAGCACCGTAGTCCCCATAGCCGCCGCAGCCGTTCCTTCCCACCCTATACCAACATCTGGATCCAGCTCCCAGTGAGAAGACCTCTCCTCCAAGAGAGTATAGCTGTATAGTAATCCAAAGAGCAGTATAGCAAGTGATTATAGCAGGTATAGCTTTCCCCTCACACATGAGACGAGGCTCTGTGCTGTGGGTGAACTGATTTATTAGGAGCCATACACGGCTATTTACGCAACTCCCCATGCAAGGGGTTTCCTAAATCACATTCCAGGGGAATTCCCGGCTGGACCTGATAGAGAACTAGTTGCAAGCAAACGTCTAAATTAAATTATCTCCCTGTACAGAAAACATGCAATTTAACAATACCTCAAAAGTACCCCCAAAACATATGAAAACTCCACAGCCCCTGATAGCCCCGATCTGGGTAACCAACATATCCAAAAATCACCCAGATCGGTTCAGGGGTTCAGGATTTTCATGGAAGTCAATTATTTGACCAACCGTGCACATGGTCCTATGCCCGAACATGGTCAATAGTCTTAGTCTGGAGCTTGTTCCCCTTGTTCGTGGGAACGTTTCCACCGAACAGTGCCCTTCTAAGTTGTGTAGAACCGAATGCAGGTGATGCTGGAAGTCTAGCAGTGTTTTGGAGTTTCTGTGTCCGATTTCAGTTCCATGAGATTCATTCCCAAACACCGCTGCCTGCGTTCACGGGAACAAGACGGCCGCCACCTCGTGGTTGTTTATGCGAACAGCAGCCACCCAGACGGAACAATTAGAACACTGCGGTGGAACGTGTTACAAACAGTCAATTAGGCTTAACAAGCTCCTGGGTGGTCCATGGTTCGTGTGCCTGTTCGGTTCCCAAACAGAATAGATAAAGTGTATGAACAAAATCTTTTATGAGCCTTTTGCATGGCCCATAGTCTTGAGGCAGGAAGCTGGCAAGCAGGCCCCTCCAAGAACACGTGGCAGAGGCATTTCTGCAACATGCACCATAACCACAACAGCTCACTGTAGTTTGTATGATGTAAAGAGTCTCTGTTTGTGGCCCCAGATGTTTATTGTCAAGCTGCTTTGGTATGAGAAAACGCAGGGCTCTCCCTAGTGCCCAGAAACGGCCCCTTCTTCAGCTAGCTGCACTGAAAATTAATAATTTACATGATGTCTGGCATTATAGGCTGAGGGTGCTGTGGGTGGTATAACACCACCAGACTCTCCGCACTATAGTCTAGAGCAGACCTTGCAGTAGGAGTCTCTATGTAGAGATTACCCCTCTTTTGACAGGGATTTAAATGATATTACATTAACTTGGTGACTCAGTCCAAGTGTAAAACCACTACCTAGGAAATCAGAAAGACTACAGTAATCAATGTATTGTGGGATCTGTCAGGTCCGACATTTAGGGTCTGACTGAAATAACATGGGGACCACTAAATGCATCTCAATGACGTAGTCTGGGTGCAGTGACCCTGTAATGTAAAACCTTTGGCAGATGGATTACACACACCTCTAGTGGCTGTCTTCCTGACAGTCACTAGAGGCTCTTTCTATGCAAAAAACGCGTGAAACCTGATCATGTGATGTTCAATGTCCATGAGGATGTTATCATCAAATACAGCTCTTAGCAAAGCACCAAATTCAATCCTTTCCTAAGAGAAGCACTGGACGGCACACTCAACACACGTTCATCTAACAGAAGCATTCCATTGGACAATTGCTGAGGAAGCAATGCCTTTACTATGATGTTGTGGCAGGCGAAGTGGGCAGCAGCACCAAAGGAGTCCCAGTGCTAGGGAAAAAAAGTAAAAATATTTTTCACTAATTTGTATTTCCCTAATCTAATAAGGGTTGGGCGACTATAGATTTTATTCCCGATGCCATAGTGGTCCTCTAATGGGGCAACCTAAGCACCATAGATCCCTCTGTACCATTCCCTGGGCAAGAATCAACTTCTTTTTAATGGTTTCAAACATACCCAGGTGTCCATGGTCCGGGCCCCTCTTCCTAAAGATAACTGTAGCCATGTTTGCAGACAGGACTACAACGCAGGTGGGCAAAGAATCCAGGTTAGTGCCAGTTTTTTTCGCAAACTGTTTGACTCTTACCATAACAACTACATAACTTTGTAGTGGTTTGGGGGCTTAGACTGTCCCTTTAAGAGTGACTGCAATAGAAATATGTCTGTGAATATCCTCAATATATTTTAAAGTATTTTAGTGCAGAACAACATAAGAAAAAGATTTTTGACACCTACCAAAACCCATATTTGTTACCTGACAGGGTTTCTGAGTGAGAGAAAATGCCTGGTTGCTTGGTTACACGTCCTTTTGATTTATCCTTGATGGTGAAGTGCTACACTGTAGCTGGGGTAAGAAATTACAAGTGTTTAAGTTGAAGAATGTCACAATGATCTGTTGCATAATTGACTGTGTCAGTGAAAACCAGACACATCACTCAGTGGACAAATGATCTACATGCATTTGGGTCTCATTCCTGTTTACATATAGTATTATTTTATATGGTACAAACTGTCTTTAGTAAACTACACAGCCAGTGGCTTCCAGCATCAGACTAACATGTATAAAACATACGTTGTACTGTTCCACTTAACTGTTACAACCAATATAAGAGCACTGAGTGATGTAGCATCTTAATGCCTTTATGAATTTCAGACGTGACGTTTGATCATGGAGTGAACTTGTTCATTGAGGGGAAAACTCAGCGTTCAACATTCGAGTGAGGTCCCTGTAAAATCTCCTCGGTGGATGTGTTTAGTTTTGAATTGAGCCACAGGAGCCAGGATGTTATTTATGGTGTTATGACCCAGAAACACCATATAACAGTCTGGAAAGCCTGGCTGATTCAACTAATGTTACTGTACTGTGAGAACACATCTGTTTAAGAGTATTTTGGATGGTTGCACATCTACAACTAAATATTAAGATGCAAGTGATGGTTGTAGCCGCTTTTTGTGTGATTTTGTTTCTCGATTTCGTATAATGGAGAGCAAAAAAATGGGTCGCAAGAGTATTCTGAGAACGGGCAGCAGCTGAAATAGCCTGCCCTTCGGTGGGTCCCCGCTCAGATCTCAAGCTGGTTTTAGCTCATCTCGTGCCATTACAGAGAGAATATATCTGAAGCATATCAGACTGGTCCCACCCATATGGGCAGTCCAGATCCGAAATGCCTGCAAGTTCCCTCTGTACAAGAGATACGGCAACCCCAGACGATCATTTCAACCTTGTTAGGCATCATCAGTGAGGTATAGCTGATATCCCTATAGGCACCGAGAGCAAGGGGTCCACGTCAGTCAGCGTGCTTTTAATACCAATACAACAAAAATTACTGATGGCTTCTGGACTACAAATCTTATTATGTACAGCCAGACTGTGAATGACAGGCAATACGGACCACGGTAGCTGAGACGTAACCAGTTATTAGCTATATTGGTTCTCTCATACGTGGGATCCACCATGCATTACTGGACAGGTACCATTCCACATAATGCAGGAAAACCAATTAAAAGAGCCACGCCACATATCTCATTCGCCCTGGAGTCATGGTGGAGCCTGTGAATTATACATAGTGCATAGTGACTGAGGCAGCCCCAGCCTTATACCTGTGGGGGTCTAACAGTCACTGGCAGCACTGAAACAGTTAAACTACTCTTGGTGTATTGTGAAACACCATCCAGACACTGAGTGTCCACTCTGTTAGTGAGGGATGGTGCCACCTAAACCTCCAACCCCAAATCTGTAAATGTCAATTCAGTTACCCTGTGAGTGTGCACTGAGTGAGATGGTGACCCTGTGAGTGTGCACTCAGTGAGGTGATGGCACTGTGAGGCTGTGCTCAGTAACCCTGTGAGTGTGCACCCGGTGAGGTGATGGCACTGTGAGGCTGTGCTCAGTCACCCTGTGAGTGTGCACTCAGGTGATGGCAGTGTGAGGCTGTGCTCAGTAACCCTGTGAGTGTGCACTCAGCGAGATGGTGACCCTGTGAGTGTGCACTGAGTGAGGTGATGGCACTGTGAGGCTATGCTCAGTAACCCTGTGAGTGTGCACTCAGTGAGATGGTGACCCTGTGAGTGTGCACTCAGTGAGATGGTGACCCTGTGAAGCTGTGTTCAGCAACCGTGTGAGTGTGAACTCAGTTAGGTGATGGCATTGTGAGGCTGTGCTCAGTAACCCTGTGAGTGTGCACTCAGTGAGATGATGGCACTGTGAGTGTGCACTCAGTGAGATGGTAACACTGTGAGTGTGCACTCAGTGAGGTGATGGCACTGTGATGCTGTGCTCAGTAACCCTGTCAGTGTGCACTCAGTGAGGTGATGGCACTGTGAAGCTGTGCTCAGTAACCATGTGAGTGTGCACTCAGTTAGGTGAAGGCATTGTGAGGCTGTGCTCAGTAACCCTGTGAGTGTGCACTCAGTGAGGTGATGGCACTGTGAAGCTGTGCTCAGTAACCATGTGAGTGTGCACTCAGTGAGGTGATGGCATTGTGAGGCTGTGTTCAGTAACCCTGTGAGTGTGCACTCAGTGAGATGATGGCACTGTGAGTGTGCACTCTGAGATGGTAACCCTGTGTGTGCACTCAGTGAGGTGATGGCACTGTGAGGCTGTGCTCAGTAACCCTGTCAGTGTGCACTCAGGTGATGGCATTGTGAGGCTGTGCTCAGTAACCCTATGAGTGTGCACTCAGTGAGATGGTGACCCTGTGAGTGTGCACTCAGTGAGGTGATGGCACTGTGAAGCTGTGCTCAGTAACCATGTGAGTGTGAACTCAGTTAGGTGATGGCATTGTGAGGCTGTGCTCAGTAACCCTGTGAGTGTGCAATAAGTGAGATGGTAACCCTGTGAGTGTGCACTCAGTGAGGTGATGGCACTGTGAAGCTGTGCTCAGTAACCATGTGAGTGTGCACTCAGTGAGGTGATGGCATTGTGAGGCTGTGCTCAGTAACCCTGTGAGTGTGCAATAAGTGAGATGGTAACCCTGTGAGTGTGCACTCAGTGAGATGGTAACCCTGTCAGTGTGCATTCAGTGAGGTGATGGCACTGTGAGTGTGCACTCAGTGATGGTAACCCTGTGAGTGTGCACTCAGTGAGATGGTAACCCTGTCAGTGTGCATTCAGTGAGGTGATGGCACTGTGAGTGTGCACTCAGTGATGGTAACCCTGTGAGTGTGCACTCAGTGAGATGGTAACCCTGTCAGTGTGCATTCAGTGAGGTGATGGCACTGTGAGTGTGCACTCAGTGATGGTAACCCTGTGAGTGTGCACTCAGTGAGATGATGGCACTCTGAGGCTGTGCTCAGTAACCCTGTGAGTGTGCACTCAGTGAGTGAGAGAATGACGCTGCCAGGCGGAGGCCGGGTCAATGTGCGATATTAGTACATAGCTGAGATAGCTCCCATGTGTTACTCACTGCGCCTCGCGCTCCCTTGCTTGCTTGGGATCTACTTCCGTCTTCCGGCCCGCGTCACATCCGGTGGGGCGGGAGGGGGGGGGTAAGGTCTGCTTAAAGGGCCAGTAACCCCCCTGCACTCAGAGATATAATTTATCAGGGCTGCCAGTCAGACCCAGCCTGGCTCCCTGGGCATTATATATAATATATACTGATAGCAGCATAGTAACATTACTGACTGCTGTATGTGGCATTCACATGCTGCTGGAGGACAATCAGTTAAAGGGCCACACTCAGTGTGCATGGTAAGGCTGTGCAGTATGAGGAGGTCATAGAGTAACCTGCACTCAGAGATATCATTTATCAGGGCTGCCAGTCAGACCCAGCATGGCTCCCTGGGCATTATATATAATATATACTGATAGCAGCATAGTAACATTACTGACTGCTGTATGTGGCATTCACATGCTGCTGGAGGACAATCAGTTAAAGGGCCACACTCAGTGTGCATGGTAAGGCTGTGCAGTATGAGGAGGTCATAGAGTAACCTGCACTCAGAGATATCATTTATCAGGGCTGCCAGTCAGACCCAGCATGGCTCCCTGGGCATTATATATAATATATACTGATAGCAGCATAGTAACATTACTGACTGCTGTATGTGGCATTCACATGCTGCTGGAGGACAATCAGTTAAAGGGCCACACTCAGTGTGCATGGTAAGGCTGTGCAGTATGAGGAGGTCATAGAGTAACCTGCACTCAGAGATATCATTTATCAGGGCTACCAGTCAGACCCAGCATGGCTCCCTGGGCATTATATATAATATATACTGATAGCAGCATAGTAACATTACTGACTGCTGTATGTGGCATTCACATGCTGCTGGAGGACAATCAGTTAAAGGGACACACTCAGTGTGCATGGTAAGGCTGTGCAGTATGAGGAGGTCAAAGAGTAACCTGCACTCAGAGATATCATTTATCAGGGCTGCCAGTCAGACCCAGCCTGGCTCCCTGGGCATTATATATAATATATACTGACAGGCAGCATAGTAACATTACTGACTGCTGTATGTGGCATTCACATGCTGCTGGGGGACAATCAGTTAAAGGGACACACTCAGTGTGCATGGTAAGGCTGTGCAGTATGAGGAGGTCATAGTGTGGTGGAATCTCGGTAAAAATAAATTTAGTAGGCCGAGATTACCACGTGGCATGTGTACGTGCATATGCTGACGTATCGATCAGGCGGTTGCACGAGGCAAGATACGATCAGTAGTGTATGGAGCATGTGCAAGAATACAGGAAGTAGTATTCCCCTCCTCCATTGTGCTGGACAAGCCATGCGGTGAAGCAGGAAGTTAATTCTTATTTGTATTGATTGGTCAAGAGAATGTGCGGGTGGAGCTTAATATGGGAGGAGTTATGTGCCTATATAAGGAGCCTGCACTATTGTCCAGGGCTCAGAACTTGCTGTATTTTGGCGACATTAGTCCCTCTGAGTCCCGATCGGTGAACCGAATAAAGAATCTCTTCCTTCCTGAAGAAACCTGTGTCCATCTCTCTGTGCTTGGCTTCCGTCAGTTTCTCCGGTATCATTTGGTGCATTGGCCGGGAAGCTCATCGTTCAACGGTAGCTGAGAGGCAGAGGCGTGAGACGGTCTATCTTTGCCCACGTTCTCTACGGCTGCACCCCTGAACTTCTGCGTGGACCTCCCTTCGTCTCGGCGCCACTGGTCTGTTGTCCAGGAGATCATCGGCCTCTACGTAAGAAGTGCTGGGGTGTCCCCGTCGATGAGTGTGAACTCAGGTTCAGGAACGAGGAGGTAAGACGACCGCTGTTTTAGACGGCGGACCCACTAGGGGTATACCGATTGTGCGGTAGGCCCATAAGGGGTTTAAATCTGTGTATGGAATCTGCCCCCTCTGTCGGAGGGAAGGAGCGAAGGCGCACCGCTCAATCGAACGCTCTTTAGTAAGACCGTTTGATTTGGTTTGGAGTCAGGCGGGGTTCTGTGTAAATAGCCCTAGCCGGACACCGGTGTCTTGTCTAGACTAGCGTTCTAGGGTGTACAATTTGTTCGCTAGGTCGGAGCGACCGGGAGACTAAGCAGACTCTGATGTACATTATCGTTTGCTAGATCTCAACCTATCTTGGCTAAGTGGGAAGGCGTGTAAATTTGGAACCCACTAGACTATTGATAGA
Source organism: Pelobates fuscus (assembly GCF_036172605.1). Taxonomy (NCBI): domain Eukaryota; kingdom Metazoa; phylum Chordata; class Amphibia; order Anura; family Pelobatidae; genus Pelobates; species Pelobates fuscus. The sequence goes on from NC_086321.1 coordinate 376,419,116, forward strand.
GTAGAAAGACTAAAAGGGTTCTGTTGTAAATTCCGCCCTCTAGTTCGCTATATGTGGTGCTTGGGCAGTGTGGCTAACCAAAACGGATGTAGATAGTTTTAGGTAGTCCATCAAGGTACTGGCCAATAGTTTAGTTGGGATTGTATATGTGTTAAAGATTGTTAGTAAATCTTGTTAGATAGCGCAAGCTCAGCCGTCTAGCGAGAGTGTTAATAGTGTGTTGCTGTATTATAGTGCACGGTACCATAACCCTGTATATTTACTGACACTGTATATAAGTACTAATCATTGTCGTTTATTGCATGTTTAACACCATAACCACTAATAATTGTATTGTGACCTTAAATTGTGCTTTGACCTATGCTAACCGTACTGTAACCGCTGTTTGTAAAAGACGATGTTACTGGGGTGTGTTATAGACGGGTAATTCATATATAGAGAATTATAGCGTGGGTGACTGTATAGTTTCGCCAAAGGGCATAATATTGATTATTTAGTGACTGGTGTAACAGCTGTGTGTGATACCGGAGAAACTGACGGAAGCCAAGCACAGAGAGATGGACACCGGTTTCTTCAGGAAGGAAGAGATTCTTTATTGGATCACCGATCGGGACTCAGAGGGACTAGCGTCACCAAAATACCACAAGTTCTGAGCCCCGGACAATAGTGCAGGCTCCTTATATAGGCATATAACTCCTCCCATATTAAGCTCCACCCGCACATTCTCTTAACCAATCAACACAAATAAGAATTAACTTCCTGTTTGACCGCATGGCTTGTCCAGCACAATGGAGGAGGGGAATACTATATCCTGTATTCTTGCACATGCTCCGTACACTACTGATCGTATCTTGCCTCGTGCAACCAACTGATCGATACGTCAGCATATGCACGTACACATGCCACGTGGTAATCTCGGCCTACTAAATTTATTTTTACCGAGATTCCACCACATTCCCCCCTTTGATGCCTCTTGATATTTTACAATTACTTGAGGCATCACATAACCTTAGTTTTGCTTACACCGCAAGTTACCTTGAACCAGACCAGACTTATCTTATGATGTGAATCTTTTAACACTCATCTTCCTGCATTGGTTCTCCTTGATCTAGAGCCTTATACTTATATATCGCCATTATCTGTGCAGCAGCCTTCCTCTCTGCTATACTTCCTATCAGGCTTTGCACAGACCTAACTACTAAGGGTATAAGACACGGCAGGAGTAGACACAACATTAAAATCAGTAGGACTCCACCTACCACTGCCTTAAGCCCTGCAAACCACTCATACCAGCTACCAAACCAACTACTTGGATTATACCCTTTCCATACCTGAGTAGGCACATGCGCTAGTTTAACCATATGGCTAGTAAGCTCAGCTATTGCTTGCCCTTCGTCATCTATTTGAAGACAGCAATTGCTTAGGTTAAACTTCCCACATACACCTCCCTCTACTGCCAAAAGGTAATCCAAGGCTAATCTATTCTGGTATACTGCTGTCCTCATCCTGGTATTATGTTTCACTAGGAGATTGAGCGCTTGTGATGTTTCATTAGTGATAATCTCAACCACCGCCTGTAATCTTATAATGCGGTTGAGCATATAAATAGGGGTTCTATAACCAAAGGTACCATCTTCTGCCCACGTGGCTGGCCCATAATAATCTATGATACGCTGGGGAGGCCATTCATTATCTTCCCAGGTGCCTATCTCTAAGGGTCCCCTTTTCTTCCTATGATTCACATCGTACACTTTAACACTTAAAGTCTCACCTGTTTCAATCGGTAACAAGAAGAAGGATGGTTTGAGCATACCCAACACACATGCCCCTTCCCAGTCCTGTGGCAACTCCGAATAGGCTTTCTTACCACAGATCCAGTACAAATTTGCTGGGGCTCTCCAGGTAGATGTGATGGATAAATCAAACCACACATCCTTTAAACTGGCATATCTAGCAAACGGGTTAGATGGTTCTGAGACATTTGAAGCCGACCACCAAGTTGTATTTTTAGTATCATCATCATAAGCTTTTTGCCCTAGACAAGTTAATTCTCCTACAGAAGTATTATACATTATTCCTTTCCTTGCTATGCAAACATAACCTATGATGGAGGTCTTTAATCTCCACTCAGATTTACCTCTAACACTCAAATGATAATCGGCTTGTGTAGATATTAGTTGGTCAACTGCCTCAGAACCGGACATTACCTCCTTTGCTTCCCAAGGCCATTGGTCTCCCATGTTAGTACCTCCACACACATAGCAGTTGGTAACATTAAGACTACCGGCAATACTTTCGGCTAAATCTATGAACAGGTTTTTAGCGTTATGGGGGATCTTATTATCTATACTCATCTCTTCATAAAAGGAATGGTATACTTGATGAGTCTGGGAGGATACCGTATCAGTCTCTATTCCTATAAACAATAATGTCCCAGGATCTAAACCCGTCCCGTATATCTGAAACCCAAATAAATTTCCATACTTATCTAGGAACTTGTCGGGGTTATTAATAAGTATATGGACTGGGTTGCATTCCATAGACTTACAATAAGGGCTAGTCGGCAACTTAGTCACTATCATGTCTTTATCTACTGTCTGTCCCCAAGTCGCCCACCCCACACAAGACCAATATGGGCAAAAGTTATAGTCTTTATTTGGGCATCTAGGACTTACATATTTATTTTTACTACTGGGACAAATATATTTATCATTAGACCCATACGTCCTCTCCCATCTAAGATCCCCACATACATTCCACGGTTTTCTACCACTTGATATCGCCTTACATGCATCAAATAGCAGAACACCCGAAGAATATACGGATTCTAACACCGTCTTATTAATTAGGGTCCCCTGAGGATCTCCATTCCTGAGAGTCAACCAAATTGTACGAGGTTGATACTCTGGACTGAAGCACTTAGGTTCTCCTACTCCTAAATGGCACACACTATAGTCTATATTTAGGTATCTACATCTTGATACCTCTCCTTTACATTCGTATTGTGAATGCCAAATTAGGGTTTGGGAAATATGGTTACCTGTTCTCGTAGTCTTAATGCATACCTCACAGCTAGGAGTGTCGGTACCTCTACCTTCCTGAATATAAAAACACATGTAAATAAACACAATCAAAAGCACATCTTTCGCCGTCATCCTCAGTCTTCGTCCGTGCGATGGAACCTCAGCTTCCAGGATGTGAGGGCTGCAGGGAATGGAGTTCTGCTCGTCTTCACAGGTGTCCCTTCGAGACTTTCCTGGCTTATACACTATGTGTTGGTAAGCGGACAGGCTTTATTATGGCCTTCTCACTCACACCTGTAACAATAAAATTTGTAATCCACAATAATTCCTCGTTACTCCGACTGAGTAGTGCGTTTCAACCGGATCTTGCAGGGATTCTCTGGATCTGCTGTAACTTGCCAAGAATCGACTGCTGCTGGTTTAACCCTGGAGTGATGTATCCACGGAGTCACTTCGGCTACTTTTATCGCTGTAGGGGTAGACAAAAGAACAACATAAGGACCTCTCCACTTGGGCCCTAACGGTACATTATTCCACTCTTTAATCCACACTTGGTCTCCTGGATGATAACTATGAACAGGGGGATAAATATTCACAGGTAATCTATCTTGTACCCATTTCTGTACCTCCTCCATAGTCTTACCCAACTCTACAACCTGCTGCCGGGTAATTCCTTCTCCCAACTGACTCAAATCCCCCCTTAAGTTACCAAGTACGGGAGGTGGTCGCCCATACATAATTTCAAAAGGAGAGAGGCCCATCCTTCTGGTAGGGGTACTGCGGATTCGCAATAGAGCTATAGGTAAGAGAACGTTCCACTTAAGTTGGGTTTCCTGACACATTTTAGCCAACTGGTTCTTAATAGTTCTATTCATTCTCTCTACCTTACCAGAACTCTGGGGTCTATATGCGGTATGAAGCCTCCACTTTATACCAAGCATATGAGTCAGTTGTTGTAGGCACTGATGAACAAAAGCTGGACCATTGTCCGATCCTATAGAACAGGGTAGTCCATATCGGGGTATTATTTCTCGTAGCAGGAATCTCACAACTTCTCCTGCTTTCTCTGTACGAGTAGGACATGCTTCTACCCAGCCTGAATAGGTGCACACAATTACCAACAGGTAACGATGTCCACCCGATTTAGGCATCACTGTAAAGTCTATTTGTAGATCGGTGGCTTTACTGGTCCTTGTCTTGCATTATTCTTAGCACACGTTACACATCTGCGTACAATGGCCTGAGTCAAGTTGGACAATCTTGGTATGTAGAAATGTTTCCTGAGAGATTCTTCTGTACTGTCTCTCCCAGAATGTGTCCCGTTATGATAGTTCTGGACAATTTCTACTGCTAGTGATGCTGGTATAACTATTCTTCCATCTTCTAGCTGATACCACTTGTTCTCCAAATACTTTCCCGGTTCAGTCTTTAACCACTCCTCTTCTTGAGTTGTATAAACTGGAGTCCATTGAGACAGTGGGGTTGGTATTAGAGCAGCTATATGCCCCACATACTCCTGTCTTCCTGATTCAGCAGCACGCTTAGCTGCACTATCTGCCATCCGATTTCCTTTGGTTACATCACCATCTCCTCTCAGATGCGCTCGACAATGTATAATACCGACTTCTTTCGGCTCCCACACTGCTTCCAATAGTTGTAGGATTTCGGCTGCGTATTTGATTTCTTTGCCTTCTGAATTCAGTAGTCCTCTTTCTTTATACAAAGCTCCGTGGGCATGAGTGGTTAAAAACGCATACTTAGAGTCCGTATAGATATTTACTCTTAAACCTTCAGCCAATTGTAACGCTCGTGTTAGTGCTATTAATTCTGCCTTTTGTGCTGATGTTCCTTTTGCCAGTGGCCGAGCTTCTATCACCTTGTCTATTGTTGTTACTGCATATCCTGCATAGCGGATCCCTTCTTTCACATAACTACTGCCGTCAGTGTAATATTGAACATCGGGGTTCTGGATGGGAAAATCACGAAGATCTGGTCTACTTGAAAATACTTCATCCATTACTTCCAGACAATCATGTTGACTTTCAGTAGGTTGCGGCAAAAGGGTAGCTGGATTTAAGGTGTTTACAGTCTCTAAATGCACTCTTGGGTTTTCACACAACATTGCTTGATACTTGGTCATACGGCTGTTACTAAACCAATGATTTCCTTTGTAATCCAACAACGTCTGTACTGCATGTGGGACTCGTACATAAAGTTCTTGACCCAGAGTGAGTTTATCGGCTTCAGCTACTAGCAGGGCGGCTGCAGCTACGGCTCTTAGACAAGGTGGTAGTCCGCTGGCCACTGCATCCAGTTGCTTAGACATGTAGGCAACAGGTCTTTGCCATGATCCCAAGTACTGTGTCAATACTCCCACAGCCATTCTTCTTTGCTCATGTACATACAGGTAGAATGGTCGTGTGTGATCAGGTAGACCTAATGCTGGGGCACTCATCAAAGCCTTCTTCACATCTTCAAATGCCGTTTGCTGTTCTTGGGTCCATAAGAAGGGGTCGTGCTCTGTACCTTTGATGGCTGCGTACAGAGGTTTTGCCAGTATCGCATAGCTGGGAATCCATATCCTACAGAAGCCTGCTGCCCCCAAGAATTCTCGCACTTGTCTTCTATTCTTGGGTATTGGTATTTGGCAGACAGCTTCTTTTCTCTCTGGCCCCATAATCCTTTGACCTTCAGAGATATGGAATCCCAGATACTTGACAGTTGGCAAACACAACTGAGCCTTCTTTCTAGACACCTTGTATCCTGCCTTCCAGAGAATATGTAGTAGATCGTGCGTTGCTTGCTGACATTTTTCTTTTGTAACTGCTGCTATCAACAAGTCATCTACATATTGTAACAATACACATTCTCCTGGGATAGACTCGAAATCCAGTAGATCTTGCCTTAGAGCTGAACCAAATAGGGTAGGTGAATTTTTAAACCCTTGGGGCAGTCTTGTCCAAGTCATTTGGCGTTTTGAGCCCGTTACAGCGTTCTCCCATTGGAAAGCGAAAATACATTGACTTTCTGTGGCAATTCGGAGGCAAAAGAAGGCATCTTTGAGATCTAAGACTGTGAAGTAAGTAGCCCCGCCCGGAATTAAAGCAAGCAGGTTATATGGATTGGGTACAACTGGATGTATACTAACAACCGCATCATTGACTGCTCTCAAGTCCTGCACAGGTCGATACTCATCTGTACCGGGCTTTTGAACAGGCAGTAATGGGGTGTTCCAGGGGGAAGTACAGAATTTTAGGATACCATACCGTATGAACTTATCCAGATAGGATTGAATGTTCTTCTTAGCCTTCTGCGGGATGTGGTATTGTCTTAGGCTTACTGGATAAACCCCAAGTTTTAGTTCAATTTTTATAGGTGGAATATTGCGGGCCAGTCCTGGTGGGTTGTTCTCTGCCCAAACTCCTGGTATATTGAACAATGTCTCATCACTCCTAGGGTTTTGGCTAGTCAACACTGTATAAAGTCGCCACTCTTCTTCCTTTGGTACGGATAAAGTCATAATACCTGAAGGTCCATTAAACTTTAAGGATGTTGTTCCATTTGGTAGGAACGTAATCTGCGCTTGTAATTTTGATAGCATATCACGTCCCAGCAATTGGACTGGACATTCAGGCATATAAAGGAATTGATGTTTTACTACGTGGCCTCCCAATGTACAGAGTCGACTTTTAAGAACCGGTTTTTCAGCACTTCTTCCAGTTGCTCCTATCACAGTAATAGTCCTTCCAGATGGAGGAGCAACTAGATTAGTCACCACTGAATGTTCAGCACCAGTGTCGATCATGAACGCACTCCTTTTTCCCCCTATTGATACATCGACCATAGGCTCCGCTCGACCAAGGGGGATGGAGCCCGGTCGGTATCAATAGTCCTCCATGACCGTGTCAGCCAATCCCACAAAGTCCCTACCTTCTCTATCGCGGGACCTTTGCGCTGCTGGAATATACCTGTCCTCCCTAACACTTCCTCTGTTCCCATTACTCCCTCTATAACCATTACTCCCTCCGGGGCCTCCTCTACCTCTCGCTCTGCCTCTAAAGTTTCCGTAGCCTGCCCTGGGTTGGTCTCTCTCGTACTGCTCTCTTTGTGGACATTCGTTCCTCCAATGCCCTTCTTCCTTGCAATACGCGCATTGATCCCTACTCAAAGGCTCCCTACTCCATCTATTATTGCCTCTATCTGGGCCCCGTTTATCTACGCCTGCGATCGCTACCGCTAGCATATCAGCCTTTTTACGCATCTTGCGCTCTTCCTCTTTCTTACTTTCTGTATCCCTGTTCATATAGACCTTATTTGCTACCTCCATTAGTTGGGTGATGGACATACCTGCAAACCCTTCTAACTTTTGTAGCTTGCGCTTAATATCTCCGTAAGCTTGGCTGACAAAGGCGGAGTTAACCATTCGGGAATTGTCTGCGTCTTCCGGATTAAAGGGGGTATACAAGCGGTATGCCTCCAATAATCGGTCATAAAAGACACTGGGCGCTTCATCACTTTTCTGAATCACCTCAACTGTCTTCGACATGTTAATGGCTTTCTTTCCTCCTGCTTTCATGCCAGCAATTATAGCGTCTCTATAGGCTCTGAGTTGAACCATATCAGCACCATTTACGTTCCAATCGGGATCAGTGTTGGGATAATGTGTTGCGGCCCATGCTGCTGGATTAGCTTGGTTCAAAGCACGGGCTCTATCCTCTAGTGCTTTTATGGCTGCTTGATTTATTCTTGTCCTTTCCTCATTGTTAAATAAAGTCATTAGTAACTGCTGGCAATCAGCCCATGTCGGATTATGCGTCTGTACTATTGAGGTGAACAGATCAGTCATAGCTTGTGGTTTCTCAGTATACGAGGAATTATGGGTCTTCCAGTTTAAAAGATCGGTCGTGGTAAATGGGACATATACGAAGACTGGGTCAGCGTGTGCCATTTGACCTGCGGCATCGATATAAGCTGACCCGGGATTCAGACGAAGAGGCATCTGATAGTGCTTTAATTGTTGGGCACCAGTCAACTGTCGGGTTTGGATGGGGCTACGTAGAGAGGCGTCAGTCATGGGTTCCGGTCGGGGAGAGATAGGGTATGGGGATGTGGGAGGTTGGTTTTGGGAAAAGGTCGTAAATAAAACACTTCGAGCCGAGCTAGATGAAGCTTGACCGGAAGTCTGAAGTGGCGCCAAATCAGGATATTCGTTTCTAATGGGGGTGGGTTCTGGTTCCGGAAGGGGAGATTTAGTACGAGGGGGGGTGGGTCCTGTACTGGAGGAGGAAGCGGAAGTGGATGGGGGTAATGAGGGGAGGGCTGCAGGACTTCCTGCGTTTGCGTCACTTCCTCTTAACGGAAAGTAAGGGGGCGGCAAAGGGATCTCGGACTCAGGGGGCGTGTCCAAAATGGGCCTAACACCAGTCCTAGTGGACGAACAAGTCCTAGCTACCATGAGGCGACACTGCTCCTCGTGGCATGTCTGGAGCCATTTTGGCGAGTCATTTACGGCCTGTCTCCAACAGTCAATATAAGGAAACTGGCCGTAAAGTTCAGGCCTACCTGATACAGCCACGTGTAAGCGCTGTACCAGAGTTAGATCCAAACTGCCACGTGGCGGCCATGCCGCAACCAAAGTAGGCCACTCCCTAGTGCACAAAGTAACTAAACGCACAGGAGACATCTTAACCCCAAAATCACAAGTTTTGAATCCCTTTTTAAAATTCTTCACCATACAACCTAAGGGATCCGGAATCGTTGACTGCGACGCACCCATACTTAACAATGGAACGTCGTCGACAACGAATACTATACACGCGTACTATTCAACAGTCACACCCGTTTCCTCTGGCAACAGCACCACGTGGTACGGTTACCAAGTGAAACGTACACAATAACAATAAACACTCAGGGAATTCCCGTACACACACAGCTGTTACACCAGTCACTAGATAATCAATATTATGCCCTTTGGCGTAACTATACAGTCACCCACGCTATAATTCTCTATATACGAATTACCCGTCTATAACACACCCCAGTAACATCGTCTTTTACAAATAGCGGTTACAGTACGGTTAGCATAGGTCAAAGCACAAGTTAAGGTCACAATACAATTATTAGTGGTTATGGTGTTAAACATGCAATGGACAACAATGATTAGTACTTATATACAGTGTCAGTAAATATACAGGGTTATGGTACCGTGCACTATAATACAGCAACACACTATTAACACTCTCGCTAGACGGCTGAGCTCGCGCTATCTAACAAGATATACACTTTACTAAAACAATCGTTAACACATTTACAATTCCCAACTAAACTATTGGCCAGTACCTTGATGGACTACCTAAAACTATATACACCCGTTTTGGTTAGCCACACTGCCCAATCACCACATATATAGCGAGCTAGAGAACCGAATTTACACAGGCGCCTCTTAGTCGCACTATCAAAAGTCTAGTGGGTTCCAAATTTACACGCCTTCCCACTTAGCCCAGATAGGATGAGAACTAGCGAACCGAATTTACACAGGCGCCGCTTAGTCTCCCGGTCTCTCCGACCTAGCGAACAAAATGTACACCCTAGAACGCTAGTCTAGACAAGACAACGGTGTCCGGCTAGGGCTATTTACACCAGGACCCCGCCTGACTAACCAAATCAAACGGTCTGACTAAAGAGCGTTCGATCGAGCGGTGCGCCTTCGCTCCTTCCCTCCGACAGAGGGGGCAGATACACAGATTCAAAAACCCCTTTGGGCCTACCGCACAATCGGTATACCCCTAGTGGGTCCTGCCGTCTAAAACAGCAGTTGTCTTACCTCCTCGTTCCTGAACCTGAGTTCACACTCATCGACGGGGACACCCCAGCACTTCTCACGTAGAGGCCGATGATCTCCTGGACAACGGCCCAGTGGCGCCGAGACGAAGGGAGGTCCACGCAGAAGTTCAGGGGTGCAGCCGTAGAGAACGTGGGCAAAGATAGACCGTCTCACGCCTCTGCCTCTCAGCTACCGTTGAACGATGAGCTTCCCGGCCAATGCACCAAATGATACCGGAGAAACTGACGGAAGCCAAGCACAGAGAGATGGACACAGGTTTCTTCAGGAAGGAAGAGATTCTTTATTGGATCACCGATCGGGACTCAGAGGGACTAGCGTCACCAAAATACCACAAGTTCTGAGCCCCGGACAATAGTGCAGGCTCCTTATATAGGCATATAACTCCTCCCATATTAAGCTCCACCCGCACATTCTCTTAACCAATCAACACAAATAAGAATTAACTTCCTGTTTGACCGCATGGCTTGTCCAGCACAATGGAGGAGGGGAATACTATATCCTGTATTCTTGCACATGCTCCGTACACTACTGATCGTATCTTGCCTCGTGCAACCAACTGATCGATACGTCAGCATATGCACGTACACATGCCACGTGGTAATCTCGGCCTACTAAATTTATTTTTACAGAGATTCCACCACATGTGTGTACGGGAATTCCCTGAGTGTTTTTATTGTGTTATTGTGTACGTTTCACTTGGTAACTGTACCACGTGGTGCTGTTGCCGGAAGAAACGGGTGTGACTGTTGAATAGAACGTGTGCATAGTATTCGTTGTCAACGACGCTCCATTGATAAGTATGGGCGCGTCGGAGTCGACGATTTTGGATCCCTTAGGTTGTATGGTAAAGAATTTTAAAAAGGGATTTACAACATGTGATTTTGGGGTTAAAATGTCTCCTGTACGTTTGGTCACTTTGTGCACTAGGGAGTGGCCTACTTTGGTTGCGGCATGGCCGCCACGTGGCAGTTTGGATCCAACTCTGGTACAGCGTGTACACGTGGCTGTATCAGGTAGGCCTGAACTTTACGGACAGTTTCCATATATTGATTGTTGGAGACAGGCCGTAAATGACTCGCCAAGATGGATTCGGATATGCCACGAGGAGCAATGTCGCCTCATGGTGGCCATAACTTGTTTGTCCACTAGGACTACGGTTAGGCCCATTTTGGACACGCCCCCTGAGTCCGAGATCTCTATGCCGCCCCCTTACTTCCCTGTAGAGGGAAGTGATACAAGTACAGGAAGTTCCACCCCCACTCGCCCATTGTCCCCATCCACTTCCGCTTCCTCCTCCAGTTCAGAATCCACCCCCCATACTAAACCTCCCCTTCCGGAACCAACCCCCGTTAGATCCAATTATCCTGATTTGGCGCCACTTCAAACTTCTGGTCAGGCTTCCTCTAGCCCGGCTCGGAATATTTTATTCACTGGCCTTCCCCACAATAGAGCCTCTACATCCCCACGTCTTACTACCCCCCGACCGGAACCCATAACCGACGCCCCTCCATGTAGCCCTATACTAACCCGACAACTGACCGGTACCCAACAACCCAAACATTATCAGATGCCTCTTCGTTTGAATCCTGGGTCAGCTTATCTCGATGCCGCAGGTCAAATGGTATATGCTGACCCAGTCTTCGTATATGTCCCGTTCACAACTACCGATCTCTCGTACACTGAGAAACCACAAGCTATGACCGATCTGTTCACCTCGATAGTTCAGACACATAATCCGACATGGGCTGATTGCCAGCAGTTATTAATGACATTGTTCAATAATGAGGAAAGGACTAGGATTAACCAAGCGGCCATTAAAGCGCTAGAGGAAGAAGCCCGTACTTTAAATCAAGCCAATCCAGCAGCATGGGCCGCAACGCATTATCCTAATACCGATCCCGAATGGAACGTTAATGGCGCAGACATGCGTCAACTAAAAGCCTATAGAGACGCTATAATTGCTGGCATGAAAGCCGGAGGGAAGAAAGCCATAAACATGTCGAAGACAGTTGAGGTGATTCAGAAAAGTGATGAGGCGCCCAGTGTCTTTTATGACCGATTGTTGGAGGCATACCGCTTGTATACCCCCTTTAATCCGGAAGACGCTGATAATTCCCGAATGGTAAACTCTGCCTTTGTCAGCCAAGCTTACGGAGATATTAAGCGCAAGCTACAGAAGTTAGAAGGGATTGCAGGAATGTCCATCACCCAACTAATGGAGGTAGCAAATAAGGTGTACATGAATAGGGAATCAGAAAGTAAGAAAGAGGAAGAGCGCAAGATGCGTAAAAAGGCTGATATGCTAGCGGTAGCGATCGCAGGCGTAGATAGACGGGGCCCAGATAGAGGCGATAGTAGGTGGAATAGGGAGCCCCTGAGTAGGAATCAGTGCGCGTACTGCAGAGAAGAAGGGCATTGGAGAAGCGAGTGTCCGCAAAGAGAGCAGTACGAGAGAGACCCACCCAGGGCAGGTTATGGAAACTTTAGAGGCAGAGCGAGAGGTAGAGGAGGTCCCGGAGGGAGTAATGGTAATAGAGGGAGTAATGGTAACAGAGGGAGTGTAAGAGAAGACAGGTACTATCCCGCAGCGCAGAGGTCCCGCGATAGAGAAGGCAGGGACTTTGTAGGATTGGCTGACACGGTCATGGAGGACTATTGATACCGACCGGGCTCCATCCCCCTTGGTCGAGCGGAGCCTATGGTCGATGTATCAATAGGGGGAAAAAGGAGTGCATTCATGATCGACACTGGTGCTGAACATTCGGTGGTGACTAACCTAGTTGCTCCTCCATCTGGAAGAACTATTACCGTAATAGGAGCAACTGGAAGAAGTGCTGCAAAACCGGTTCTTAAAAGTCGACTCTGTACATTGGGAGGCCACGTAGTAAAACATCAATTCCTTTACATGCCTGAATGTCCAGTCCAATTGTTGGGACGTGATTTGCTTTCCAAATTACAAGCGCAGATTACGTTCCTACCAAACGGAACAACATCCTTAAAGTTTAATGGACCTTCAGGTATTATGACATTATCCGTACCAAAGGAAGAAGAGTGGCGACTTTATACAGCGTTGACTAGCCAAAACCCAAGGAGTGATGAATCCTTATTCAACATACCAGGAGTTTGGGCAGAGAACAACCCACCAGGACTGGCCCGCAATATTCCACCTATTAAGATCGAACTAAAACTTGGGGTTTATCCAGTGAGCCTACGGCAATATCACATCCCGCAGAAGGCTTAGAAGAACATTCAATCTTATCTGGATAAGTTCATACGGTATGGTATCCTAAAATTCTGTACTTCCCCCTGGAACACCCCATTGCTGCCTGTTCAAAAGCCCGGTACAGATGAGTATCGACCTGTGCAGGACTTGAGAGCAGTCAATGATGCAGTTGTTAGTATACATCCAGTTGTACCCAATCCGTATAACCTGCTTGCTTTAATTCCGGGCGGGGCTACCTATTTTACAGTCTTAGACCTCAAAGATGCCTTCTTTTGCCTCCGAATTGCCGCAGAAAGCCAATGTATCTTTGCTTTCCAATGGGAAAATGCCGTAACGGGCTCAAAACGCCAGATGACTTGGACAAGTCTGCCTCAAGGGTTTAAAAATTCACCTACCCTATTTGGTTCAGCTCTAAGTCAAGATCTACTGGATTTCGAGTCCATCCCAGGAGAGTGTGTATTGTTACAATATGTAGATGTCAGGGTACCTGAAGTCTCTACCTCCGAGAGAGGCAGAGACTTAGACGTCTATCCCTCCGGACGGGCTGTTTCCTCTGTTCCTTGCGGTCCTACCGGTCACGTAAACGCCGGCCGCGAGGGAGTCACTTCCTTTTGTAGCAGGACGTCCGGAAACCGACGGCATGACGCCAGCCCGGAACGACCTGTCACTCAATCCTTTAGAGACTAATCAGATCTCGTCGGAGGCGTGTCTCTCTCTCCGAGCCGGGGTATTTAAACTTGCTTCTCCCATTTGCTCATTGCCCTGTCGTGGTTCTAGCCTGTCTAGTCACACAGTGCTCTGGTATTTTCTGTTATCCCTTTGGTTCCGACCCGGCTTGTTTGACTTACTCTGTTTACCTCTGTTATCCTTGACCCGGCTTGTTCCTCGCTTACCTGTCCTCTCGTTCCCTCGACCTCGGCTTGTCTCTGACCATTCTCTATTCTCTCCGTACGTTAGTCCGGCCATTCTAAGGTCCGGTATACGTATCCTGTACCTGTTTGTACTCTGCGTGTTGGATCCCTGTCCCGATCCTGACATTACGACAGGGCCAATGGATCCTGCAAGTACAAACAGTCAGCTTGGTCCTTCTGATCCTAGGTTTGAAGCCATGGAGCACAGAATGGATCAGATGGCGCTAGCACTACAGGCGTTATTGTCTCGTGCTAATAACCCGCCAGAGGAGACGCGTACTACTTCTATTTCTCCTGTGAGCTCAGGCCTAGAGGTAGCCACTGTAGGTGCCTCTTCCCGTATTACACCACCAGTACGTTATGGTGGCTCACCTGAGAAGTGTCGTGGTTTCCTTAACCAGATCAGTATCCACTTTGAATTACAACCTCGCTCCTATCCTACTGATAGGGCAAAGGTTGGATTTATTATTACCTTACTCATTGAGAAATCTCTGAGATGGGCCAACCCACTATGGGAGAACGATAACCCGTTAGTATATAACTATAATGCCTTTGTAGCTGCCTTTAGAAGAACTTTTGACCCCCCTGGTAGAAAGGTCAATGCAGCCAGATTACTGTTGCGCCTGAGACAGGAGAACCGAACTCTCGTGGATTATGCACTAGAGTTCAGGTCTCTGGCGTCAGAAGTCAAGTGGAATGAGCAGGCTTATATAGATGTATTTTTGAACGGGTTATCAGACGTAATCCTTGATGAGGTTGCTACTAGAGAACTCCCTGAAAATTTGGAGGATTTAATTTAGTTCATTTCTCGTATTGATGAGCGTTTAAGAGAGAGACAAAACACTCGAGAGAGGAACCTTAGACCTTCCTTTAAATTAGCTCCCGCATTTCAAGGTCCTGATTCCACTACCTCACTGTTTCCTGAACCTATGCAGATAGGCAATACTCGCCTCTCAGAAGAAGAGAGACAGTACAAGAGAAGAGAGGGATTATGCATGTATTGTGGAGTCAGAGGTCACTTACGCCTGAATTGCCCTAATCGTTCGGGAAACGCTCGCACCTAAGTTTCTCTAGAGGACAGGCCTTGGGTGTTTCTATTTTGTCCTCTACTCATAATTATAAAGAGCACAGGCTTCTGCTACCAGTTTCTTTAACTTGGGAGAAGGGAGTACTAAAGACTATGGCTTTGATAGATTCCGGAGCTGCTGAGAATTTTATCGACCAAACCTTTGCTACTAAACACACTGTCCCATCCCAGTTAAGGGATACACCCTTGGCCGTTGAGGCCATAGATGGTAGACCTTTGCTTGAGCCTGTTATTTCTCGTGAGACTATACCCGTTAACTTAACTGTTGGTATCTTACACGAGGAGAACTTATCACTTATGCTCTTTTCGTCCCCTTCGGTCCCCATAGTCCTGGGGTACCCATGGTTAAAAAGACATAACCCTATTATCGATTGGGAGTTAGGGGAGATACTCTCATGGGGTCAGGGCTGCCAGGAGAAGTGTTTACGCAGGGTTTCCCCATTGGCTGTAATAAACACACCGGGTAGTTCCACTCAGTCTACAGAGGGACAGATACCGTTCATCTACCAGGACTTAAAAGCAGTATTCGACAAGAAGAATGCCGATACCTTTCCTCCACACAGGTCATTTGATTGTAAAATTAAGCTTTTACCTGGTACTATGCCTCCGAGGGGCAATGTATATCCTCTATCCACTCAAGAGAACTCAGTTCTAGAGGAATATATTTGTGAGAATCTAGAAAAAGGATTCATTAGGAGATCCTCTTCCCCCGCCGGGGCTGGTTTTTTTTTCGTTAAAAAGAAGGATGGCACTTTGAGACCTTGTATTGATTACCGAGGGTTGAATAAGATAACCATCAGAAATGCCTATCCCATTCCTTTGATTACCGAGCTGTTTGATCGTTTAAAGGGCTCTAAAATTTTCACCAAGTTAGATCTCAGAGGGGCGTATAACTTGGTGAGAATCCAGGATGGTCAGGAGTGGATGACAGCGTTCAATACCCGTTATGGTCACTATGAATACACGGTTATGCCATTTGGTCTTTGTAATGCTCCGGCAGTCTTTCAGGATTTGATTAATGAAGTTCTTAGGGAGTTTCAACATGATTGTGTCATTGTATACCTGGATGACATACTTATACACTCTAGGGAGATTGAGACCCACCACAGACAAGTCAGAAAGGTATTGCTCAAACTTCTGCAACATGGCCTATACTGTAAATTGGAGAAATGCAGTTTTGACCAGTCTCAGATAGACTTTCTTGGGTACGTGATTTCTGGGGAAGGCTTTAAGATGGATCCTGACAAACTCCAATCTATTTTAGACTGGCCATTGCCTAAGGGACTCAAGGCTATTCAGAGGTTTATTGGTTTCTCTAATTACTATAGGCGCTTTATTAAGGGATACTCTTCTATTATTGCGCCTATTACCAATATGACCAAACAAGGGGCTAATACTAAGACCTGGTCTACTGAGGCTCTTGTTGCTTTCAAGACGCTCAAGGAACTTTTTGCTTCTGCTCCAATTTTGGTTCATCCTGATACGACTCTGCCGTTCCTACTCGAGGTCGATGCCTCTGAGACGGGAGTAGGGGCTGTTCTGTCACAAAGGTTAGGTGTGGACAAACCGCTACACCCTTGTGGGTTTTTCTCTAAGAAACTATCTGGTCCTGAAAGCAGATATGACATCGGTGACAGGGAACTGTTAGCGGTCATTATGGCTCTTAAGGAGTGGAGGCATTTATTAGAGGGGACCTTACATCCTGTTACTATTTTAACGGACCACAAGAACTTGTCCTATATTGGGGAGGCTAAACGCCTATCCGCCAGGCAAGCTCGTTGGTCCCTATTCCTGACTCACTTCAATTATGTGCTTACTTATAGACCTGGTTCTAAGAACTCCAAAGCCGATGCTTTATCTCGCCAATATGAACCGTCCACTATAGTTGAGCCAGTTCTTTCCTCGATAGTTCCTAAATGTAATATCATCGCTAACACGAATCTCAGGATTCATTCTCCGTTGCTTACCGAGATCATAAAGTTACAACATCTAGCTCCTAAACAGACTCCTGGGGATAGACACTTCATTCCTCCTGCTCTCCAACTGGAAGTGTTGCGGTGTTTCCACAACAGCAAGGTAGCTGGGCATCCTGGCATTCGCAAGACGTATGCTTTAATCTCCAAAGATTTCTGGTGGCCTGCTTTGCGTAAGGATATTAAAGATTTCATCGATACTTGTGAGGTCTGTACTAAGACTAAGCAACCTCATACGCTTCCATGTGGATTTCTGCATCCCTTAGAGGTTCCAGAGAAACCATGGTCCTGTTTAGCTATGGACTTCATTGTCGATTTGCCTATCTCTAAAAAACAGACTGTTATCCTCACCGTGGTTGACAGATTCACCAAGATGGCTCACTTCGTTCCTCTGCCTAAACTCCCGTCTTCACCCGAATTGGCAGAGATATTCGCAAGGGAGATTTTTCGTTTACATGGGATACCCTCCCAAATTGTATCTGACAGGGGTTCCCAATTTGTTTCCCGTTTTTGGAGGTCCTTCTGCTCTCAACTGGGCATCAAATTGAATTTCTCTTCTGCCTATCATCCTCAGTCTAACGGAGCTGCTGAACGCACCAACCAAAAAATTGAACAATATTTACGTTGTTTTGTTTCGGAACACCAGGACGATTGGGTTGGTTTGATTCCTTGGGCGGAGTTTGCACACAACAATCTCGTTTGTGATTCTACTCATTCAAGCCCCTTCTTCATGAATTATGGCTTTCATCCATCTATTCTTCCCTCGGCCTCCCCTTCCCAAGGGATACCGTCGGTTGATGTTCATGTTGCCAATTTGAGGAAGTTGTGGGATCAGACTCGACAAATTCTTCTGCACAATTCTATGCTGGTTAAGAAACACGCCGATAAACGTAGAAGGGCGGCTCCGGTGTTTGTTCCAGGTGATAGAGTATGGTTGAGTACAAGAAACATCCGTTTAAAAGTACCTTCCATGAAATTCGCCCCTCGTTATATTGGACCTTACAGGGTGCTGACTCGGATTAACCCAGTTGCGTATCGTTTAGCTCTTCCAACTGCCTTACGCATCCCTAACTCATTTCATGTTTCATTGCTGAAACCACTAGTCTGCAACAGATTTTCCTCCACTACGTCCTCTCCTCGCTCTGTTCAGGTGGAGGGTCAGGAGGAGTATGAGGTTAACTCTATTATCGATTCTCGAATCTCCCGGGGGAGAGTACAATATCTGGTCGATTGGAAGGGATATGGTCCTGAGGAGAGGAGTTGGGTACCTCAAGAGGATGTTCATGCTCCTCGTCTCCGCAGGGCGTTTCACTCCCGCTTCCCATCTCGTCCCGGTTCCTTCCGCCCGGTGGGCGTATCTGAGAGGGGGGGTACTGTCAGGGTACCTGAAGTCTCTACCTCCGAGAGAGGCAGAGACTTAGACGTCTATCCCTCCGGACGGGCTGTTTCCTCTGTTCCTTGCAGTCCTACCGGTCACGTAAACGCCGGCCGCGAGGGAGTCACTTCCTTTTGTAGCAGGACGTCCAGAAACCGACGGCATGACGCCAGCCCAGAACGACCTGTCACTCAATCCTTTAGAGACTAATCAGATCTCGTCGGAGGCGTGTCTCTCTCTCCGAGCCGGGGTATTTAAACTTGCTTCTCCCATTTGCTCATTGCCCTGTCGTGGTTCTAGCCTGTCTAGTCACACAGTGCTCTGGTATTTTCTGTTATCCCTTTGGTTCCGACCCGGCTTGTTTGACTTACTCTGTTTACCTCTGTTATCCTTGACCCGGCTTGTTCCTCGCTTACCTGTCCTCTCGTTCCCTCGACCTCGGCTTGTCTCTGACCATTCTCTATTCTCTCCGTACGTTAGTCCGGCCATGCTAAGGTCCGGTATACGTATCCTGTACCTGTTTGTACTCTGCGTGTTGGATCCCTGTCCCGATCCTGACAGTAGATGACTTGTTGATAGCAGCAGTTACAAAGGAAATATGTCAGCAAGCAACACACGATTTACTACACATTCTCTGGAAGGCAGGATACAAGGTGTCTAGAAAGAAGGCTCAGTTGTGTTTGCCAACTGTCAAATATCTGTGATTCCATATCTCTGAAGGTCAAAGAATTATGGGGCTTGAGAGAAAAGAAGCTGTGTGCCAAATACCGACACCCAAGAATAGAAGACAAGTGCGAGAATTCTTGGGGGCAGCAGGCTTCTGTAGGATATGGATTCCCAGCTACGCGATATTGGCAAAACCTCTGTATGCAGCTATTAAAGGTACAGAGCACGACCCCTTCCTATGGACTCAAGAACAGCAAACGGCATTTGAAGATGTGAAGAAGGCTTTGATGAGTGCCCCAGCATTAGGTCTGCCTGATCATACACGACCATTCTACCTGTATGTACACGAGCAAAGAAGAATGGCTGTGGGAGTATTGACACATCATGGCATCATGGCAAAGACCTGTTGCCTATATGTCTAAGCAATTGGATGCAGTGGCCAGCGGACTTCCACCTTGTCTAAGAGCCGTAGCTGCAGCCGCCCTGCTGGTAGCTGAAGCCGATAAACTCACTCTGGGTCCCACATGCAGTACAGACGTTGTTGGATTACAAAGGAAATCATTGGTTTAGTAACAGCCGTATGACCAAGTATCAAGCAATGTTGTGTGAAAACCCAAGAGTGCATTTAGAGACTGTAAATACCTTAAATCCAGCTACCCTTTTGCCACAACCTACTGAAAGTCAACATGATTGTTTGGAAGTGATGGATGAAGTATTCTCAAGTAGACCAGATCTTCGTGATTTTCCCATCCAGAACCCCGATGTTCAATATTACACCGACGGCAGTAGTTATGTGAAAGGGATCCGCTATGCAGGATATGCAGTAACAACAATAGCTCGGCCACTGGCAAAAGGAACATCAGCACAAAAAGCAGAATTAATAGCACTAACACGAGCGTTACAACTGGCTGAAGGTTTAAGAGTGAACATCTACACGGACTCCAAGTATGCGTTTTTAACCACTCATGCCCACGGAGCTTTGTATAAAGAAAGAGGTCTATTGAATTCAGAAGGCAAAGAAATCAAGTACGCAGCTGAAATCCTACAACTATTGGAAGCAGTATGGGAACCGAAAGAAGTCGGTATCATACATTGTCGGGCGCATCTGAGAGGAGATGGTGATGTAACCAAAGGAAATCGGATGGCAGATAATGCAGCTAAGCGTGCCGCTGAATCAGAAAGACAGGAATATGTGGAGCATATAGCTGCTCTTATACCAACTCCACTGTCTCAATGGACTCCAGTTTATACAGCTCAAGAAGAGGAGTGGTTAAAGACTGAACCTGGAAAGTATTTGGAGAACAAATGGTATCAGTTAGAAGATGGGAGAATAGTTATTCCAGCATCACTAGCGGTAGAAATTGTCCAAAACTATCACAACGGGACACATTCTGGGAGAGACAGCACAGAAGAATCTCTCAGAATACATTTCTACATACCAAGATTGTCCAACTTGACTCAGGCCATTGTACGAAGATGTGTAACGTGTGCTAAAAATAATGCAAGGCAAGGACCAGTAAAGCCACCAGGAGTTCAGTTTATGGGGGGACTCCCCATGTCCGATCTACAGATTGACTATACAGTAATGCCTAAATCTGGTGGACATCGCTACCTACTAGTAGTTGTGTGCACCTATTCAGGCTGGGTAGAAGTATGTCCTACTCGTACAGAGAAAGCAGGAGAAGTTGTGAGATTCCTGTTACGAGAAATAATACCCCGATATGGACTACCCTGCTCTATAGGATCGGACAATGGTCCAGCTTTTTTTCATCAGTGCCTACAACAACTGACTCATATGCTTGGTATAAAGTGGAGGCTTCATACGGCATATAGACCTCAAAGTTCTGGTAAAATAGAGAGAATGAATAGAACTATTAAGAACCAGTTGGCTAAAATGTGTCAGGAAACCCAACTTAAGTGGAACGTTCTTTTGCCCATAGCTCTATTGCGAATCCGCAGTACACCTACCAGAAGGATGGGCCTCTCTCCTTTTGAAATCATGTATGGGCGACCACCTCCCGTACTTGGTAACTTAAGGGGGGATTTGAGTCAGTTGGGAGAAGGAATTACCCGGCAGCAGGTTGTAGAGTTGGGTAAGACTATGGAGGAGGTACAGAAATGGGTACAAGATAGATTACCTGTGAATATTTTTCCCCCAGTTCATAGTTACCACCCAGGAGACCAAGTGTGGACTAAAGAGTGGAATAATGTACCGTTAGGGCCCAAGTGGAGAGGTCCTTATATTGTTCTTTTGTCTACCCCTACAGCGATAAAAGTGGCCGAAGTGACTCCGTGGACACATCACTCCAGGGTTAAACCAGCAGTGGTCGATTCTTGGCAAGCTACAGCAGATCCAGAGAATCCCTGCAAGATCCGGTTAAAGCGCACGACTCAGTCGGAGTGACGAGGAACCTTGTGGATTACAAATGTTATTGTTTCAGAGATTGGTAAGTGAGTGAGAAGGCCATAATAAAGCCTATCCGCTCACCAACGTGTAGTTTAAAAGTCAGGAAAAGTCTCGAAGGGACCCCTGTGAAGACGAGCAGAACTCCATTCCCTGCAGCCCTTACATCCTGGAAGCTGAGGTGCCATCGCACGGACGAAGACTGAGGATGCCGACGAAAGATGTGTTTCTGATAATGTTTTTATATGTGTATTTTTATATTCAGGAAGGTAGAGGTACCGACACTCCTAGCTGTGAGGTATGCATTAAGACTACAAGAACAGGTAACCATATTTCCCAGACCCTAATTTGGCATTCGCAATATGAATGTAAAGGAGATGTATCAAGATGTAGATACTTAAATATAGAATATAGTGTGTGCCATTTAGGAGTAGGAGAACCTAAGTGCTTCAGTCCAGAGTATCAACCTCGTACAATTTGGTTGACTCTCAGGAATGGAGATCCTCATTAATTAATAAAACGGTATTAGAATCCGTACATTCTTCGGGTGTTCTGCTATTTGATGCATGTAAGGCGATATCAAGTGGTAGAAAGCCGTGGAATGTATGTGGGGATCTTAGATGGGAGAGAACGTATGGGTCTAATGATAAATATATTTGTCCCAGCAGTAAAAATAAGTATGTGAGTCCTAGATGCCCAAATAGAGAATATAACTTTTGCCCATATTGGTCTTGTGTGGGGTGGGCAACTTGCGACAGACAGCAGACAAGGACATGATTGTGACTAAGTTGCCTACCAATCCATACTGTAAGTCTATGGAATGCAATCCGGTCCATATTCTTATAAATAATCCTGACAAGTTCTTAGATAAATATGGTAATTTATTTGGGTTTCAAATATATGGGACGGGTTTAGACCCTGGGACAATATTATTTATAGGGATAGAGACCGATACGGTAACCTCCCAGACTCATCAGGTATACCATTCCTTCTATGCAGTGGTGTATCCTGGTTTTGTGCTGCCCTAGGCAGGACAAAACTCAGGCGCCCCCCCGTGCCACCCCCACCAAACCTTTCCCCCCGCCCCGCATTCTAAATACACACACACACACACACTCGCTAACAGAAACACACACACACTAACAGACACACTCACACTCACTAACAGACAAACAAACACACTCACTAACAGACACACACTCACTCACTAGCAGAAACAAACTAGCAGACACACACACTCACTGACATACACACACACTCACAGGCAAACACACTAACAGACACACACAGTCACACACTAACAGACACACACACACTAACAGACACAGACACACACACACACACACACTGACACACACACACTAACAGACACAGACACACACACTAACAGACACAGACACACACACTAACAGACACAGACACTGACACACACTAACAGACACTGACACACACTAACAGACACAGACACACACTAACAGACACAGACACTAACAGACACACACACACTAACAGACACAGACACTAACAGACACAGACACACACACTAACAGACACAAACACTAACAGACACAAACACTAACAGACACACACACTGACACACACTAACAGACACAGACACACACTAACAGACACAGACACACTCACCCACCCACATTAACACATTTTTTTTAAAATTTATTTTTAACACTTTTTTAAATTTTTTTTAACACTTTTTTTAAATTTATTTTTAACACATTTTTAAAAAAAAATTTTAACACGTTTTTTTTTAAATTTATTTGTAACACATTTTTTTTAAATTTATTTTTAACACATTTTTTTTTTTTTTATTTAACACCCGCCCCCCAGCCTCCTTACCTTTGGGAATGCTGGGGAGGGGGGTGTCTCTTCCTCCCTGGTGGTCCAGTGGCTGCTGGGCGATCGGGCGGCACTGCCTGGCGGGCGGCCGGCGAGGGAGCACTTCCCCTGAGCTGTCTGCTCAGCTCCCTCGCGCGCCTCAGAGTGAGGCTGGGAGCCGGAATATGACGTCATATTCCGGCTCCGCCTCCCAGCCTCACTCTGCGGCTGGCGAGGGAGCTGAGCAGACAGCTCAGGGGAAGTGCTCCCTCGCCGGCCGGCCGCCCGCCCGCCAGCCAGGCAGTGCCGCCCGATCGCCCAGCAGCCCGCCGGCATGTCTGTTAGCCGCAAGGCTAACAAGACATTTGCCTTGGGCATTTGGGGGCGGCTTTTTTTGCCGCCCCCTGGAAAATGCCGCCCAAGGCAAATGCCTTGTTTGCCTCGCGGCTAATACGCCCCTGCTTCTATGAATAAATGAGTATAGATAATAAGATCCCCCATAACGCTAAAAACCTGTTCATTGATTTAGCCGAAAGTATTGCCGGTAGTCTTAATGTTACCAACTGCTATGTGTGTGGAGGTACTAACATGGGAGACCAATGGCCTTGGGAAGCAAAGGAGGTAATGTCCGGTTCTGAGGCAGTTGAACAATTTATATCTTTGCAAGCCGATTATCAGATGAGTGTTAGAGGTAAATCTGAGTGGAGATTAAAGACCTCCATCATAGGTTATGTTTGCATAGCGAGGAAAGGAATGATGTATAATACTTCTGTAGGAGAGTTAACTTGTCTAGGGCAAAAAGCTTATGATGATGATACAAAGAATACAACTTGGTGGTCGGCTTCAAATGTCTCCGAACCATCTAACCCGTTTGCAAGATATGCCAATTTAAAGGACGTATGGTTTGATTTATCCATCACATCTAGTTGGAGAGCCCAGCAAATTTGTACTGGATCTGTGGTAAGAAAGCCTATTCGGAGTTGCCACAGGACTGGGAAGGGGCATGTGTGTTGGGTATGCTCAAACCATCCTTCTTCTTGTTGCCCATTGAAACAGGTGAGACTTTGGGTGTTAAAGTGTATGATGTGAATCACAGGAAGAAAAGGGGACCCATAGAGATAGGCGCCTGGGAAGATAATGAATGGCCTCCCCAGCGTATTATAGATTATTATGGGCCAGCCACATGGGCAGAGGATGGTACCTTTGGATATAGAACCCCAATTTATATGCTCAACCGTATTATAAGATTACAGGCAGTGGTTGAGATCATTACTAACGAGACCTCACAAGCGCTCAATCTTCTAGCGAAGCATAATACCAGGATGAGGACAGCAGTGTACCAGAATAGATTAGCCTTGGATTACCTTTTGGCAGTAGAGGGAGGTGTATGTGGGAAGTTTAACCTGATCAATTGCTGTCTTCAAATAGATGACGAAGGGCAAGCAATAGCTGAGCTTACTAGCCATATGGTTAAACTAGCGCATGTGCCTACTCAGGTATGGAAAGGGTATAATCCAAGTAGTTGGTTTGGTAGCTGGTATGAGCAGTTTGGAGGGCTTAAGGCATTGGTAGGTGGAGTCCTACTGATTTTAATGTTGTGTCTACTCCTGCCATGTCTTATACCCTTAGTAGTTAGGTCTGTGCAAAGCCTGATAGAAAATATAGCAGAGAGGAAGGCTGCAGCACAGATAATGGCAATTTATAAATATAAGGCTCTAGATCAGGGAGAACCAATGCAGGAAGATGAGTGTTGAGGGATTCACATCATAGACAAGTCTGGTCTGGTTCATGGTAACTTGCGGTGTATGCAAACCAAGGTTAAGTGATGCCTCAAGTAATTGTGAAATATCAAGAGGCATCAAAGGGGGGAATGTGGTGGAATCTCGGTAAAAATAAATTTAGTAGGCCGAGATTACCACGTGGCATGTGTACGTGCATATGCTGACGTATCGATCAGGCGGTTGCACGAGGCAAGATACGATCAGTAGTGTACGGAGCATGTGCAAGAATACAGGAAGTAGTATTCCCCTCCTCCATTGTGCTGGACAAGCCATGCGGTCAAGCAGGAAGTTAATTCTTATTTGTATTGATTGGTCAAGAGAATGTGCGGGTGGAGCTTAATATGGGAGGAGTTATGTGCCTATTTAAGGAGCCTGCACTATTGTCCGGGGCTCAGAACTTGCTGTATTTTGGTGACATTAGTCCCTCTGAGTCCCGATCGGTGAACCGAATAAAGAATCTCTTCCTTCCTGAAGAAACCTGTGTCCATCTGTCTGTGCTTGGCTTCCGTCAGTTTCTCCGGTATCAATAGAGTAACCTGCACTCAGAGATATCATTTATCAGGGCTGCCAGTCAGACTCAGCCTGGCTCCCTGGGCATTATATATAATATATACTGACAGGCAGCATAGTAACATTACTGACTGCTGTATGTGGCATTCACATGCTGCTGGAGGACAATCAGTTAAAGGGACACACTCAGTGTGCATGGTAAGGCTGTGCAGTATGAGGAGGTCATACAGTAACCTGCACTCAGAGATATCATTTATCAGGGCTGCCAGTCAGACCCAGCCTGGCTCCCTGGGCATTATATATAATATATACTGACAGGCAGCATAGTAACATTACTGACTGCTGTATGTGGCATTCACATGCTGCTGGAGGACAATCAGTTAAAGGGACACACTCAGTGTGCATGGTAAGGCTGTGCAGTATGAGGAGGTCATACAGTAACCTGCACTCAGAGATATCATTTATCAGGGCTGCCAGTCAGACCCAGCCTGGCTCCCTGGGCATTATATATAATATATACTGACAGGCAGCATAGTAACATTACTGACTGCTGTATGTGGCATTCACATGCTGCTGGGGACAATCAGTTAAAGGGACACACTCAGTGTGCATGGTAAGGCTGTGCAGTATGAGGAGGTCATAGAGTAACCTGCACTCAGAGATATCATTTATCAGGGCTGCCAGTCAGACCCAGCATGGCTCCCTGGGCATTATATATAATATATACTGACAGGCAGCATAGTAACATTACTGACTGCTGTATGTGGCATTCACATGCTGCTGGAGGGCGATCAGTTAAAGGGCCACACTCAGTGTGCATGGTAAGGCTGTGCAGTATGAGGAGGTCATAGAGTAACCTGCACTCAGAGATATCATTTATCAGGGCTGCCAGTCAGACTCAGCCTGGCTCCCTGGGCATTATATATAATATATACGGATAGCAGCATAGTAACATTACTGACTGCTGTATGTGGCATTCACATGCTGCTGGAGGACAATCCGTTAAAGGGCCACACTCAGTGAGCATGGTAAGGCTGTGCAGTATGAGGAGGTCATAGAGTAACCTGCACTCAGAGATATCATTTATCAGGGCTGCCAGTCAGACCCAGCCTGGCTCCCTGGGCATTATATATAATATATACTGATAGCAGCACAGTAACATTACTGACTGCTGTATGTGGCATTCACATGCTGCTGGAGGACAATCAGTTAAAGGGCCACACTCAGTGAGCATGGTAAGGCTGTGCAGTATGAGGAGGTCATAGAGTAACCTGCACTCAGAGATATCATTTATCAGGGCTGCCAGTCAGACCCAGTCTGGCTCCCTGGGCATTATATATAATATATACTGATAGGCAGCATAGTAACATTACTGACTGCTGTATGTGGCATTCACATGCTGCTGGAGGACAATAAGTTAAAGGGACACACTCAGTGAGCATGGTAAGGCTGTGCTGTGATAGAGTAACCTGCACTCACTCTCAGCTCCAAGAATGACAAATACCTTCCAACAGTCCTGGATTCGATGGGAAAGTCCCAATCGCTTCCACTCATCCCAA
The DNA here is from genome assembly GCF_036172605.1 of Pelobates fuscus. NCBI lineage: Eukaryota > Metazoa > Chordata > Amphibia > Anura > Pelobatidae > Pelobates > Pelobates fuscus. The sequence continues at coordinate 376,446,305 of NC_086321.1, forward strand.
CGCGGTTATTCACTAAACCACAAATTTGTTAGTTGTGACTATGGTTGAGTTGGAGAATTTTTCCCGGTCAGCTATTTGTGCGTTAGTTTTTCCCATATACTTACAATACACTGTAGTGGTTATGGTGCCCAATTGTAAGCAGTCAAACCATTTTAAGTCGTTCATCGCCTTCCGACAGAGAGCCACAAACCACAGCTTAGTAGCTTACATTAACTCTCCCGAGCTACGCCTTGGACTGGACTAGCTCATTAACTGAAGGCGTCAGCTGCCCGCTCTGAGACATTTTAACCCCTTACAGCTTCCATTATTATCTCCACTGAGCTAAGCGTCAGGGCTGGTGCTTTCGCTGAGAGCTGGGCTTAGCTCAGGGCAGGGGCCTTCCAGCAGCACAGGAGAATGTACTTGCAAAGCCGCAAGCAAGTGCATTGTTTAAACCAGGGATAGGCAACCTTCGGCTCTACAGATGTTGTGGACTACATCCCCCATAATGCTCTTACACACATAATGCTGGCAAAGCATCATGGGAGGTGTAGTCCAAAACATCTGCAGAGCCGAAGGTTCCCCACCCCTGTGTTAAGCCAATACATTTTGAATAGAAAATTGAGTTTGGTTAAAAATAAATACGAAGACTGTGAACCCGGCTTGTACCAGACCTGAAGGATTATTACGCCCCACTCCTGTAATCATAGGTAAAAATAGTTTGTGAGGTATAGGGTTAACCGGGAGAAGCCCCAACAACAGAAAACCAGGTCTGAGCAGTAAGGATGACGTGTTGCAAGTGTTTAAGTACCGATTTAAATTTCTCCAGAAGGTTTTAATCAGGGGGGCACTCCCACAGACAGTGATGGAAGCCCGCCTTGGTACGTGTGCATTTGAAACCAGTCGCTGTGTCCCTCCTAGTCATTAAATCAACGGTGCCCAAAAGGTAGCTCCCCAGATGTTGTAAAACTACAATAGCCACGATGCATTGCATGCATTTAAAATGACTTTTGAATTGCAAAGCATCATGGCCGTTGTAGTTTTGAAACATCTGGGGATCTATCTTTTGGGCAACCCTGCATTAGAGGAGGTCGGTGAGGGGAATAAGAAGCACAATGTGCTTTTCATGAATATAATCTCAATGTGAGAAGCATTCCTTTTTTGATTACGATTAATATGATGACAATATAGATTTAAATACCCTAACTACATAAAGAAGAGAAAAATGAAAATCTGTATAAATCAGTTCAATCAATGCACACACGCAATCTGATCATAAGTTACAGTTTAAAACAATGACTAATAAAATGTTAAGTAAAATAAAATAAAAAAAAAATAAAAAATGGTTGTGATGTTTGGAAATGATAATGACCACTAGATGTCTCTATTCTAAATGTGGGGAGTTATTTTGTTTTTGTACTGCAGCAATCCTTTAAAAGGGGCAGTGTAAGTACTATAACCACTACCATTTACCATTTTTATTGCAGCTTATTGCAGTGATTATGGGGCCATCCCGTTTGATAAAATATAGGGCTCTAATTATCAGACAAAACCTCTGCTGCCTTGAGATAATCTCTTGTCTGTAGTAACATGTATCTTTGCCAATACTCATACAGCACACCCCTCCGGAGCACCATACCCGGACAGGGTAATTTACTAAACTGAGAATTAGTGACAACAAGGGAATGGTGGCACAGCGGCATGGCAGAAGGTAGTGATACATTGCAGCCTCGGTCAAGTTTTAGACAACACTAACTTTGTGAGTATTAGGGTATCCGTAACCTGAAGGACTGTTTTCGGGGCAGTGTGATCGCAGAACAAGTCCAGTAGGGGGCAGTGCATTATTTGAGTAAAAAGTGGAAAAGTGGAAAACACTATTGGGAAATGATGTGTCCGTTTGTGCTACAGTAAGTGCGAAATGTGTGCGCTATGGTTGTTGCTGCCGCCCAAGAGTAGTGGGAGTTTGAGCGCAGGACTTATTTTTGTGTATTTGTATTCACTTTTGTATCACACAGCTATGTTACAATGCTGCCCCCACCCAATGAGTTCCATATTAAGGGTTAATAAGTATGTAGAGGTTTAGAAAAATACCCCTCTGTCTCATTAGAGATATCTTTGCCTGAAGCTGAAGGAAGCCAGGTGAATGGTTGGTGTAGGACCCACCTAACAAGCTTGCCTTGACGTGGCAGGTGGGCTTACATCGAATGGCTTACTAATAACCTCCATTTGTTTAACCCCTTAAGGACCAAACTTCTGGAATAAAAGGGAATCATGACATGTCCCGTGTCCTTAAGGGGTTAAATATGCAGGACTCGGGTAACTTTTTTCTTTGGGTTTTTACACTATGTATTGCAGCTGATATGTGCTATGGTCGTTACTGCCACCCAGGAGTAGTGGGAGTCTGAGTGCAGGACTTATTTTTGTGTATTATTAAGAAATGTCAAAATATTGGCCAAAAAAATAATTTAAAAAAAATGTATAGAATGCAAAACTCATTCGTAAACATTAGCATTTAAAAAAAAAAAAAAAAAAAAAAGAGAGAGATTGCAAACCTGTAACTTTTTAACAGCATTAATACAATGACATCATACAGATGTTGATCAAACATTGACCATTATACGCTTTGAATCCTTTCATGAAAAAAAACTCCCAATGATAGAATGGGATTTGCCCTTTCCCTGCTATTCACATAGTGCGTAGAGAGAAGGTAGGCCTGGGATGTCTAGCAGGCACTAGATGAGTTAGGAATAGCATGATTGGAAACTCCCTGAACAGAATTAACAGTTTACGTGTTGATATTAAAGCAGAAATGTCACTTTCCCTGCAAATTACACCATTAAGTAAACCTAAAAAAAAAAAACCAATCAGATTTGGGACAGTGTGCAAGTAACTCTTTTTAGTTTTTTTTTATTGTCTATATTGGGGCTGCCGCCCAGGAGTAGTGAGAGTTTGAGCGCAAGGCTTTATTTTGTTTGTATAGATTTCATTTACGTATTTGGGTTAAGTCAACTTAATATTAAAACTCCTAGCGAGTATCAGTACCCATTTAAGTTGCCCTAGTATAAAGCGCTATTAGAGGTAGTGTCACCAAAACAAACTTTCAAATTCTTTTTTTTTTTTCCCCTAATTAAAGGGAGATTTCAGGCATCCAGATAACTTTCTCTCATTGAAGCAGTCTGGGTGCAGTGTCCCTGTCCCCTTAATCCTGCAATGTCAAATATTATAGTTTCAGACAAAGTGCAATGTATATATTAAAGGATTAAGACTGGCCCTATTGGCTGTCTACCAGGCAGCCACTAGAGGCGCTTCCGGTCTCTTCTAACTCTGTGAAAATACGTTGGCTGTTCTCGCACTTTGCATGAGGTTGTCCAGCGTCCATTGATTAAATGCTTTCCTATGGGGATGGCTACACATGTGCATTAGTGACTCCCTATTGCTGACATTAGAAGAGGCAGAGCCAGTGCCAAGGGACATCCACGTGCTGGAAAGTGTTTAAAGGTGTTTTTTAACGGTTTCAACAGCCGGAGAAGGGGGGTGACGGGCAGGCAATATGTCTATGGCTGAGGGACACTATAACGTTACTGAGAATGTGGCAGGACAGGATTCAAGTGATCAATCATTGAGAAATCCGGCTACTGACAGGAATGTTAGCCGGCTTAGTCACTAATACCCACATGGCAAAATTCATGCAAAATGCTGATCTAGGTTATTTGTGGACGTTTTGCCATTTAGGTTTTAGCTTGCAACCTCCTGGAGTATAGAGACTCCCCGTTTACTTCTTATCGCATTCTCTATCGCAGAGTGTAATGAAAACTATGTTAAAAGGACCAACCAGAAAAGAGACGACACCAGTCTCATTGGCAGATAATACTGTTTAATGGCAGCAATGAATCTTCACATACAGAATTTGTCATTGAGTATCGGAACATGTGCAAAGCAAGGGACATGCAGTGTTTCTTCCTTTCTCTACAAGTCTCAGACTTTAAATTTCAGCGAAAATAAAAACCCACAAATAATAATAATAATAATAATAATAATAATAAAAAGATAACGAAGCTTTAAATTAATAATCGGCAGCAGAAAAAAAAATACATTTCCTTTTTGTACTTACCTAGCAAGGAATCTAACAGGAGCATTACTGTTAATTACAGTATACTTGTTTGTACAGGGGGTGATGGGGTTTACACAGGGGACCAGGAATTCATTGCG